>NC_060282.1:46937666-47190799 GCF_021613505.1 Equus quagga
CCCCCCCCCCCCACAAATCCTTCTTTGTCTTTAGCCAAGGATAAAATTCAAGCGGTGACTTCTGCCATTTACTCAATCCGGTTTGATTCTTATCTAAAAGTTGTGGGACCGCCAAATGGCCAGACCATAGGGGCACTGATACCATTTTAACTTTTTTACATATTCTTTGTCTTGTAAAGAGATGACTCACATACCTATGCCTTAAATTTAGCCCTAACCCTCAATTCGGGGCAGCAGCAGGAGCTCTGAATGCCCGTGGGTCCTGTCCCCATGCTATTCTACACTATTCTCTAAATAAAAGAGCACTACTGCCAGATCTTAAGAGTCTAAGAAATCTTTCTTTCGAATCCTTGGCTCACCGACCCCGCATCAGTTAGGGCGTTGTCCTGACAGTAGGAGCAGGTGGGGAGAGGTTCTGCTTATTCCATAATTCAACATGTCTTGTTGCCTTTAAATGTATGAGAAGAGATTATAACCCCTTGATAATTAACATTGTATGCGTTGAGCTTCTTTATGAAATTTGTGATAGCTTGTGTCAGTGGAAATAAAATTATCTTGTGCAGTTTTCTTTGCAATTACTACTGTCATTATACCTGCTTCCAGACCAAATTTCTTTCTATTCTAACCTGTGTTTACCTTTGATGGGAATACCAGCGTTTCCCAAATGTTCTACTGTCAACAGTAGAATGAAAAGAATAGCCTTGAAGAAGCTACTGCTGAATAAACTATGATTTGGATCATAATAATTGTCAAAAATCACTCTGTTGTCTCTCAGTTTATTAGATAAGCCACTTAAAGCCATACGATACCCAAGTCAATTCATTCCCAGTAGAAAATACTTTATAAGGGAGAAAATAACATATTTGGTTTTGCAAAATAGTTTTAAAATCTTATTTAGGGGCCGGCCCCATGGCCAAGTGGTTAAGTTCGCAGTCTCCGCTGCAGAGGCCCAGGGTTTCGCTGGTTCAGATCCTGAGTGCGGACATGGCACCGCTCATCAGGCCACGCTGAGGCAGCGTCCCACATGCCACAACTAGAAGGACCAGCAACTAAAATATACGACTATGTACTGGGGGGATTTGGGGAGAAAACGCAGAAAGGAAAAAAACAAGATTGGCAACAGTTGTTAGCTCAGGTGCCAATCTTTAAAAAAAAAAAAATCTTATTTTAAGTGTCCATTGACATTGGCTTCAAGGTTCATATGAATCTGCTTTTATTTCTAAGGATTTCACAATTCCCCGCTGCCTGCAAAAAAAAAAAAAAAGGTCAAGAAACTGGTCCCATATGAACAGGGGCCCTGTCTGACTCTGGGAGTTGACTTTTTGAGTCAGCAGAACAAGATCAGTTATCTGGAAGTGATGCTGCCAGCATTGGCAGCCTGAACCGAGAAGCCTGGATGAATTTCAGAGTCTGATTATATCAAAGACAAAGGATTGTTGGCATCATCAGTTCACTGAACAAGCAGCAAGTGGGCATTCCATTCCAGGGTGGAACTGGGTGACCTCATGATCCTTCCCCAACTGTGAGAAAGTTACTTTTAGCTCAGCTATTAGGAAACAAAGGAAGGTTTATGTTTTGTGAAAACTGTAGCTTGAGGTTTTTAGTTTGGTTTTGTTTTGGGTTTTTTTTGCGGGACTTTTGTTGATTGAGAAAAATAAAAAATGTTTCAAACTATGCTTTGTTTGGAAATATTAGATATTTCTATATATTCAACAAATTCAAAAATTAGTTTCTTTATTAAACGTTTATTAAGGTGCTTCATTAAGTACTGGAGATACAAAAATGAATAAGATTTGCTGTCCTCAGGAATATACAGTTCAGTGGGTGAACATATACATATTTTATGTATAAGATAAATTCAGTCTCTCTCATCATTACAGGGCCTACCTATAGTATAGAAAATCTGGAGCTGCCACTGTCATCTTTCAAACTCTCAGTTTCTTCATCTATAAAATGAAGACAATACCAGTGCTACTTACTTTAAAATGTTACTGTTAAATGTTATATGTCTGCAAGTATTTAAAGACATCTTTTACTAAAGTTTCTTAACTTGTGATCTACTCGAATTTACATCACTTGGTTGGGGGGGGTGGGATTACTTATCAAAAGGGCAGATTCCTGGGCTCCCCCCTAGACCTGCTGTATTAGAATGTCTGAGAGTGGAGCCCTGGTGCTCTACCTTTTAATAATGGCCCTCAAATGATTTTTATGCACATTGAGTTTGAGAAACTTTGCTTTATTCAGATGAGTTGTAGTTACTATTAAAATATTGCATTGCACATGGCCGGGATTATCTTCAGAACTAAAGTTTGGAAACATTAAATAACTGGCCCAAGGTTACTTCTTATGTGATGGAGACAGGGCCCTAATCCAATTGTAATCCAATAAATCTAGTTCTCTTTCCAGAACATCAAGTTGTTTCTTATATGAAAGGATTATATGAATGAGACGTCCTATTATTTTTTTTAGTGGGAGACAGTAACTGTATTTTCAAAATAGCCACATCAGTGACAGACAGTGGAAGGGGTTGGTGTTTCTGTTCTGAGACAATGGAAGAACGATTCTGGAAAGTGGTGAATTCCCTAAGGAACAGGCTGAGAGAACAGCACAGGTGGGCCTGAGCACTTGGCTACTCCTTCCTTTTCTCGTGTCCCTCCACAACAGGTCCCCTTAGGGCAACTGAACAAACATTTAGCAAGTGGAAGAGTTCCACTTGACTTACTTTTCTGAGAGTTCAACTTCCATAGCTTAATGTTGGGGCCATCACAGCTCTCAAACTATGTGCTTCAGTGCCCTCAAACTCACAGGGTTTCAGTAGAATATTTTAATTTTTCAAGGCGATCACAGTGATATCAGTGCAAATTCCTAGCTTGAGACAGTGCACAGTTTCAACAGTAAAACATGCTACCTTCCTTTCTGTTAGATAATATCTTTACAAAATTGGATTTTCAGCCATTGCTGTGGTTAAAAAGCAATTACCCCAAGGAAATCAATGTGTAGCCAGGAAATGAGGGCAGTAGTGTCCAATCTGACTCCAAGGTTTGAGAAGTTCTACAGTGCCCAACAAGCACACATGTAGCATTAGTAATTGTGGTCCTTTAGGAGCATAGTTATAATATTACTTTTTCTTTTAATTTATGTGTATTGTTTTTTTCAAACAGCCACTACATTGATAGGACTAAACATTTATCAAATTGTTTGGACCTAACTACTAAATAAACCCAACAATTAGGTGTTTCCTTTAGCCTGGGGCACCATGAAAAAATTATTGAGACACTAACCGTTTCTGACTTCTTGGGCTTCACATCTCCCTGGGACTATGTACCTCAGACAAAGTGTTGCTTGCTTTATCTGTACCTGATTGAAGGAAGGAAATGGAAAAGGAAAAGCGGCCCCCCTTCTCCCCACTTGCTCTCTCATTGCCAGATTCTTGCATATAGATGTAAGGAGATGTAGTTGCATGGTTTGAGTTCATTCAACCTAGAGATTATTTATCAAATTATTATTATTACATTTCTGCCTCTTTTGGGGCTTTTAGTCAGTTCACAGAAAATAAAGTATTTTTCAATATATTATATATAACATATATCTGGTGCTTACAATGTGTCAGGCAGTGTTCCATGCTCTTTAAATACAATAATTTATATAATCTGCACAATAGCCATGCAATATAGGTAGTGTTGTTATTCTTATTTTATAGATGGAGAAACTGAGACAGAAAAAGTTTAGGAAATTTGCCTCAAATTTAGAGCTAAAGTGGTAGGCTGAATAATGGCCTTCCAAAGACGTTCATGTCCTAATCTCCAGAATCTATAGCTGTTACCTTATGCTGTAAAAGAGACTTTACATATGCGATTAAGTTAAGGATCTTGAGTTGGAGAGATTATCCTGGACTAGCCAGGCAGGCCCCATATAATCACAAGATTCTTAATAGAGGCAGGCAGGAGGATCAAAAGCAGAAGAAGGAGAAACAGAATGGAACACAATGGAAACAGAAGCTGGATAATGCACTTCAAAGATGGAGGAAGAGGTCTGTGAGCCAAGGAATGTGGGCCATCTATTGAAATTGGAAAAAACAAGGAAATGGATTCTCCCTTGGAGCCTCCAGAAGGAATGCAGCCCTGCCAACACTTTGATTTTATACCCATAAGACTCATTTTAGACTTCTGGCCTCCAGAAATGTAAGATAATAAATTTGTGTTGTTTCAAGACACATTTGTGTAAATTTGTGTAAATTTGTGGTAGTTTGTTACAGCAGTAATAGAAAACTTATATAACACACATAGATTTAGTCCTGAAGAATTTAGTCCAGAAGTAGAAAAAGGCTGAAACGGGAAAGAAAAAAGTGTACTTCTTGGAGATGCTAAGAGAAAGGGCTTACTAAAAAGGGATAAACTCAGGAATTCTATCCAAGGAAAAGAACTCCATGTGAGGAGTCATTTCCAGACCTTGTTTTGTCACTGGAAAGCTTTCAGATGCTGAACAAATCAGCTCGGCTTTCTGAGCTCATCTTTAATATGAGGATATTGTACTAGTGTGGCTGGATCATATAAATATTATTAAAAAGTTATTTGAATAAGTTAATATATACATGCTTATGGTACAGAATTTAAAAAGTTTGCAGTGAAAAGTCTTTTTCTCACTTCTTGTCCTTCAGGTGTCCAAATCCTCTTCCCAGAAGCAATTATGGCTACCCATTTTCTTGTGCATCCTTCTAGAGACATTCTATGCATTTACAAAACTATACATATGTATGTTCTTTTTTATCATACAAACAATAGCATATTAAACACACTGTCCTGCACCTTGCTGTGAAATTAAATAACTTGAGGATTATTCTATGTGGTTTTATATTAGTACATACTGTGACTCTTTCTTTTTATTAGCAGCATATTCCACTGTTTCAATGTACTAGAAGGTATTTAAACTGTTCCATATGGAGATATTTAGATTGTTTCCAGTCTTTTGTTATTATAAACAAAGCTGCAATGCATATCTTGTTACATGTTATTTTGTATGTGTTCCAGTGTATCTGTAGGATAAATATATGAAATTTCTGGGTCATAGTATGTATTGATTTGAATATTTGATAAATATTGTCAAATTATATTTCCCAAGAGATGTATTCTAGTTATCTATCACTATATATGAAACCATCCCAAAATTGGTGACTTAAAACAACCATTTATTATTATCGCTCACTGTCCTGGGGATTGAAGGGCTCAGCTGGGTACTTCTGCTTGGGTTTCCCATATACTTGCAGTTAGATGGCTGCTGAGGGCAGAGATGTCTGAAGGCCTCTTCACTACATGTCTGGCACCTGGGCTAGCAGGACTGGAACAGCTTGGGGCTGGGGGCTGGGGGCAAAGAATTTCCAGCCATCTTTTACCTACCCTAAAGTAAGACCAATCTACATCCTCACCAGTGATGTAGTCTCTTCCATCAGATCTCTGCCATTTTGATAAGTGAAAGATGGTGTCCTCTAATTTTTATTGCCTTTATCTTAATATGAATGAGTCTTAACATTTTTTCATATGTTTAAGAACCATTTGTATTTCCTTTTATGGGTATGTGTAAACTGTTCTCAGAACTTTTGACCATTTTTCTATTGAGCTTTTAGTTGGGCAGGAAATAAGTTTCCATGGGCTGGTACGGGAAAAGAGAGAAAGAGATGACTGTGAGTCAGCTGTGCAGAGGGAATCCACTGTTACCAGCACTGTTGTTACTGAACCAGGTTCGTTTTTGCCTGCCACCCAGAAAGCCAAACACCAAGACAATAAGACTGCAGCAGAGACAGAGTTTAATCACAAGGCAGCCATGTGAGGAAGCAAGAGCATGAGCCTCAAATTTGCTTCCCCTATCATAGGGACTCAGAGATATTTATGGGATAGGGGACAAGGTGGTCTGAAATGTGGAGATAGGTGATTGCAGGTGAGGAGACGTGAGGTAATTGATGATGTGCACAAGTGTAGTCAGACTTCATGCCTCTTTATAGGACCCATGTTCACAAAATGACAGTGTTAGCATGACCTGAGGGTGGAGTTTTTAGTCTCTTGATGTCAAAAGGTCACCTATCAAACATCTGCGCAGGCCCGGTTGAAGAGTTGGTGGTCTCAACTGGCCTGAATTGGACAAGGAGTTCAAATTCCTGAAAAACAGCTCCCACCCATTACCATGGTGCCCCACACTCCAGGGAGATGTTATCTATAGAAGCCTAGTGGGAGTCAGATAGCACATTGCCTAAACAGCACAATTAACAATGGGTGGGTAAACAGCTAAAAGCTATAATCAGTAATTGCAAAAAGGAAAATAACCTTTAGTTCCTAGCTACTTAATCATCAATGGCTAACTCTCTGCTGGTTTCAATCCCTCCTATTCTTTGGTATTTATCATTCTTGAGGGATTTTGGGTGACAACCAATCTAGCTAATTCCTGCTGAATTGGGGCATAGATCTGGGTTAGAGGAATGAAACTGTTTAGCACTCATTTGGAAATATTCTCTTGTTTCAGCTTCAGGTTGACATTTTTGTATTATTAAATTTTGTATCTTGCTCAACAATTTTGGAACATCTAAAAGCACATTTTATAATCAAGTGTCCAACTAGAAGGATAAGAAGTATAGACAACCCAAATTTTAACAGTCCCTGAAAAATAGAACTAATCCCAGTGCAGCCTCCATCTGATCTCCAGGTAGGGGCAGACATCTGGTCTCAGTTCCTGATAGTCTTTTTGTTTTAGTAATATCCATGCATCAGAGACTGGAGCAATGCCCTATACCCTGATCTTTCAGTTGTCATTGATGATGGCTATCAGCACAGACTCTTTGCCTGGGGGTCATCACATTCCTAAGGAGCTCAAAAGAACAAAGTTATCAACTTATAGCAGCTGGGAGGGGCCATAAATTCTACAGAGCATGTCTGAGTTAGCTTATCAGAGGTTATTCAAAGTTACAATGTGGTTTCTTTTCTACAATACGGCTTCCCTTATGTCAACCTTCTGTTGAGCTGGTGTCACTATCTGCAAAGGTGGCGAGGACTAAAGAGTAATGGCTGAGTGTGGATGCAGACCTTTGTGCAGGCAGCCTCATGAGAAAGTTCACATGTCCTAGACATGGCACAGAATCTGAGAAGAGCCACAGACCTAAAGAAGCCATGCAGAGAGGAACAGTGGGCAGATAACGTCTGGACAGATGACCAATGCCTTGGCCTGTCTAACTCAGTAACTATGGCTCAGCAGGTGGTGAGGTGGGCAAGATATAGAAACCCCTCAATATGACTGAGATAAGTTTTCTTTCAGCCTTGTAGAAAAAGGACTCAGAATATAGAAAAGTAAATCATATTTCTTGCCCACTTGAAATGGTGGACTTTGTTGGTCCACAGTCACCGAAAATCTACAAATCTTTCCATTTATTCAAGAAGTATTTTTGAGTACATGTTTTTTGTTAGGCACTGTGTTAGTCAGTCAGTTACCATAGACACTGTGCTGAATTAGCAGACAGAGTTTCTCTCCTTGTGACTCTAACAGGTCAGCAGAGTTAAACAAATCATCATACAATCAACTATATAATTACAATCATGAAAAATACTATGAAGGACAAGTAAAAGGTATGATGAGACATTATAACAGAGACCTAACCTAGACCAGAGGCTCAGGAACTCTCCTAGACAAAAATGACATTGGGAGAAGGGAGCAGCTTTTCAGAAAAAAATGTTCAGAGGGAAGTAAATTTCTCTATTTTGAGATTGGTGGGAATGATGATGAATTTGGACAGTGTTTCATAAGAAGTTATTGAGGAAGTAAAGAGCATATTTTACTTTTGAAGTAATAAATTTTAAAAGAATTAAAAATTCTTAATTTCTAAAAAATAAGAAAATAAAATTTCAGAAAATAATACAAGCGTCTTGCCAAAAATTAATAGGCAAGAATTTTATAGTGATTGTTCTAATAGCTGTAGGGGAGGAAGACATTTCCTCTACCCACTCTGGGTCCTTCTGGCCAGACAACGAATTAAATTCACATGAGACAGAATAACAGGAGAAAATTAAACAAAGCTTTATAACGTGTATACATGAGAGAGACCCAGAAAAACTGAGTAACTCACGAAAATGGGGGAAGCTCTTACCTTAAATACTACCCTCAGCTACTACCCTCAGCTACAGACAAAGGAGGATGTTGGAGGTGGGGGAGTCAGTTATAGGAGATTACAAGAAAAGCACAGTAAACAAGGGCAGGGTTATTATGGAGACTTGAGTCCTTGCCTTCCGCATTGATTAAGAGTTTCTAGAGATAAGGTTATCCCCCCCTTCTTCCTGGTGCAGAGAGGGAGACACCTTTACAGATGGAGATTTCCTTTACAAATGTAAATGTCTCTTAACAAACAGTAAGTAAATTCTGCTTTTCAGAGTTTCTCTCATGTCTGCAGTTTGTAAAAGTAACCAGCCCAAAATAATCCATATGCCAAAGAGACATATCTTGGGGTGGCCAATTCTAGTCCCCCACATAGCCAAAATGCAAAACTACCTAAATATCCAACAATAGTGAATTATTTGAATAAATATGGCACAAACACAATGGAGAACTATTCAATTTTAAAAATGCTGTTGTAGATGATTTATTAGTTGGTTACATGGAAAAAAGTTTACTAAACAAAATGAATGATATCCTATTTTTTGTGAAGACATTTCATGAAGAATTATATGTTGACAGAAAAATTGATCATTTCTGAGCAGTAAGGTTATTTTCTTCATCTGGCATGTCTGAATCTTCTAACACTTCTACAAAGTTTTATCTCAAGGGAAGAATGATAAAAGTGCATTTTAATAAAGATGTAAACAAGCTTGTAATATTTGGGCTTGATATAAAAAGTCTTGATGGGAGGGGACATGGGGCTGGGGAAGAAGAAAGCAGCCGTTAGAGGAAATGATATCCATATTTAGATTCAATGCCTTTCCTTAGAACAAGAAAAAAGACTTTTTATTTTCAGCCGAAGGGCAGAATCAGAATAAGAGTATGATGTTATACAGTAGAAAATTGAAGTTCTGAAGACAGAAGGGTTTCTTTTACAGAATTAGAGCCATCCAATAAGAGATGAGGCTGCCTTAACATGTGGTGGGCTCTCCTCCCCACGCCTGAGCACCACAAAGGACTAGAGGAAGCAAAAGGATTTCTGTGGAGGTAAGAGGTAGACTGAGTTCCTTCCAAATTTAAGCATCTGTGATTTTATGAACTTCAGCATTTCCCCAAGGATGTGAAAATAACCATGTCCTGAGTGACTTAAGGCTCATATTTACTGGCTTTTGCCTGGATCTCTTATTTTTACTATGTTGTATTTCTTCACTAGAAAGCAGGCTTGTGAAAAAATAAGTGATTTTTTCATTCTCATCTACAAGGCTTATTCAATTCAATTATTTCTATGAGGCCTAGAGTTGTCTTTTATTTTTGTTCAAAATCCCTCAGCTGCAGGACTTAGTAAATGTTTATTGTCTTCTAAAAGTCACACCCAATCTTTTTTTAAACAGCTTGAGTCCAAAGTTCAGTGGCTTTTGCCCATAAATGATGGTGACATAATAGAAGTGTCCCTTGTTTTTAAAAAATGCATCCATCACAAGAAGTGATGTGATCAACAGCAGTTCACATTTAATGATGTGAGCAAGGGCAGTTCACATATAGCAATGCAGATTTAAAGGTGGAGCATCATCTGAGGTCCACATCTTGTTCCTGTGGCTATTGTGCTGACTACCCCGCATAGACTCTCCTCCTGAGACAATGTGCTGAAGCGCATTTCATGCATCATATTACAATCTTTACTCATCCATTCCATTTTGGACCATTGCAAAGACCATGAGCCATTTCAGAAGGGCATTCAATGAAGTGTATGTGTTATTTTGACAGTGGCGCCACAGAGATGAAAGCATTTATACTTGCTCCAAATACCATGAAAAGCATGAGAGGTAATGCTTTCAGTCTCTTTCCTTTTCTTGCAAAAATAATGGTGTTTATTTATTTGAAAGCCCTTTCACACACAGAGCAATGGGATGCAAACTGCACTTGTGATGTTGTGATTGCCAAAGTGCTGGACTCTTTCAGAATACAAATTAAGTGCTGAGCTCCCTCTAGTGACAATAACATAGATGTGTTTAAGAACTGTGATACTTGTACATATTTTGCAATTCAATTCAATTATTTTTAATCCCATTCAATTCAATTACTTTCCATTCCACTTAATTTTATACAACAACAGATATTTCTTGAGTCTGAAATTTGTTAAGGAAACATTTCATAAAACTATAATTTGAAAACATCACTGAAAATGGAAATCATGATAACTGAAAATGTTTCTTGTGATTATAGCATAGTGTGAAAAAGACAATATTTCAGCTCAGTTTGTTTGTATAAGATAAACCCCACCTCACAACACCCACATGTGCACACCAGCTCTGTTCCAATATATACACACCTTGATGCCCAACACCTTCCCCATTTGTTGGATAGGGGTCTTCTTCATTTACATGCTGAGGGTAAGATGAGGGTTGCTCCATGAATATGGAGGGAATAACTGGTTACTACTACTGGAAAAATGAAACAGAGAGCATGTGAGCGTGTCTTACTGATGAACCATTAGGGCTATGTTCATGGCTTTTTAATATATTTTTAAAAGTTCAAAGAGATCAACATGTTACTGGTTGTAAGTTTTGATTTTCTAGACCAAAACAGCTTATCTTACATATGAACTATTTTCAAACTTTGTATTAATAGTATAAGAAAATTGCAAGCCAAAATAGTTACTGGAACTGAAACATCTGTTGTACACTTGCTGTTTCCCTCCGGTCCCTCCCCTACCTCAGTGCCAGAGTGACTTTCAAAAGCCCCAATCTGATCCTGTTACTGTCCTACTTAATGTTCTTCAGTCCTGAAGGAGGAGGCACAGTGCAGTGATAGGAGCTTGGGACCTGGAATCGCACTGCTGAGATTCAAGTCTTAGCTCTGACCCTTGCTATCTGGGTGATCTTGGGCAAGTTGTTTAACTTTGTCTGCAAAATGAAGATAAATAGTAACAGTACCTACCTCATAGGATTAAATAAGCCCCTGACATATAGAAAAGTGCACCCAATATATTATACTCTCTGATAAAGAAGACAGAGGCTAGTTCCTGGCCTGCTTGTTTTACACAGGTCTCTCATCACCAGGCTTTCTCAAATAGTATTTTTCTATTTGAAGAATGAGGCTTGTTAGGGTCTCCTCAATAGCAAAAGTCATGTTTTTTCCTACCTCATCCTGCTGGCTCAATAGAGTCTAAATTCTTTTGCACATGGCAAAAATCTCTCAACAATCTTTCTGAGACCCACTTTTACAAACTTAACACCCTGCTATTTTGAATATAAATTCCTCACTGTTACCAAACTGGTTTATGCACTCTCCTCAGACATACCCTTCTCTCTTTTGTCTCCCTTCTTCCTTTATTCCTTCCTTCCTTTCTATCCTCTTTCCTTCCTTCCTTCCTACTTTCCCTCCTTTCTTTCCTTTCTAGATGGGCATGCATTCCAAACCTCCCTATCACTATCTTTAAGGATTAACTCAAACATCACTTCCTTAGCAGACATTTAGCTCAGGAAAATTATTGTAGAGTATAAAGTATATTATATGCATCCTTCAGTAAGTAACTTAAAAATATTGTGATGCACAAGGTTTGGGGTATCTTCGGCAGAACACGCTTATGGGCTTGCCACTGAATGGAGAGCAGAAGTATTCTAGCTCTCTCACCCTTGTGGTTGCTCCTGTGGTGAAGAAGGGACGCTGAGGCTCACTGATCACCAGAGGTTGCCTGGCTATTGTAAATATTTCCCAGGTCTCTGATTTTGCCAAAATTAATAGGCCCTAATGGTTCTAAGAATATGATACAAGGAAACATTTTTAAATTTTCTCATGTTTAATTTAGGAAAATTTAGCATTTAAAATTAAGATTGGGGGCCAGCCAGGTGGTGCAGTGGTTAAGTTCGCACATTTCATTTCGGCGGCCTGGGGTTTGCTGGTTCAGATCCCAGGTGCGGACATGGCACTGCTTGGCAAGCCATGCTGTGGTAGTCATCCCACATATAAAGTAGAGGAAGATGGGCATGGATGTTAGCTCAGGGCCAGTCTTCCTCAGCAAAAAGGGGAGGATTGGCAGCAGATGTTAGCTCAGGGCTAATCTTCCTCAAAATAAATAAATAAATAAATAAATTTAAATTAAGATTGGTAAAAATTGCCAATTTTGTTACTGAATACACAAAATGGAGAGTTTATCCCCATAATTTAATATGATAATTTACACCTTTTAACTTTTTAAAGCCCTTCCACATATGTGATCTCATTTTATATTCCCTATAAACTCGCAGGAATTATTTTTCAAATAGACTTTAAGTGACCAGGAATGAGAAGTAGAGAAGCATACTTAGCTTTCTCCTTTCTGTGGGTACAGGTGAGCCACTGAATAGAGATCCTTTCATCGGGCTCTACGTGAATCATTATTTACCTTGAAAGGTCTAAGGAAGGTCTTATTTCAGAAACCCAGGACTAGATTCGATATCTCTGCACCTTCCTGTATGACTCCTTTTGCTATTGTTCAACAACTATCATCAAAGATGCAGGGTATGGGCAGAGGAGGAAAAACATAGGAAGGCAGGGAAACAAGTCTCCAGATTCAGGAAAATATAATACACACCAGAAAGTGTGAAAACAAAGGACATTCTGAAGGAAAGAAAGGGAAGTACACAGTCAGCCATCCTCAAAGCTGGGTATAGTTATCTTGGGCCTTGTATAACCTTAGGAAAGAGACAGTTCTTCCAGCACTGCATGCTCTCTCCTGCTGCTCTAGTAGAGGATTGATTTCAGGGAGAAAATAATCATGAAGTAATTATTAAATAAGGGAAAGATATTTTTCAGAAGATTCAAGAATATACCGGTTCATATAAGTTTCATCAAACTTTAATTAAACATCTATTATGTACCAGATTCTTGGGATGCAGTCATAAAGAACACACCCCTGCTCTCAAAGAGCTTGTCTCAATAGAGGACAGAAAATAATAATAGCCGTTTTTTAAATGCTTACCCTTGTGTGGGACTTGTTTATACTTGACATTACGTAATTGTTGCAACAAACAATTGCAACAACTAACAAACATCATAGGATGTGGTTAGTATTATTTTCACTTTATAGATATGGCAACTAAGGTACGGAAAGGCTAAGTAATTTGTCTAAATTTCCACAGCTGGCAAGTGACAGAACTGGAAATTTGAACCCATGGAGCAGAATACCAAAACTTAGCCCCTAACCTCTCTTGTCTCCCCAAACAGCGCTTTTGGAATTTTCTCAGGTTCAGACCTGGAAAACATTGTATTAAATGCTTTCAGTGTGACAGCCTTGTATGGGCTCTGTGGATATCTGGTGTGTAGGATACCTCAAAGATGGAGGCCAACAGAGGACTATGTGGCAGTGTAATATGTGGTAGAAGAAGTTAACATAGGAGCTTGGTGAAGGGGTTGGTTAGGAAAAGCCTCTTGTAAGAGTCAATACCTGACCTGAGCCCTAATAAGTAGGGATCAGATAGGCAAAGAGGCAGGAAAGTGCCTTCTGGGCAGAGGAAACTGGATGTGTGAATGCTTGGAGGCTGGAAAGAGCATTGTGTGCCGAGAGAATGCAAGTAATTGCATAGCTTGAGGCAGGGGCTAGGGTAAGGACCAGGAGAGAGAGCAGAAATGACAAAGCTAGATAGGCCAAGGCTAGATAATGAAGAGTCTCCTTATTTAACATTTTCAGTGTTTTATTGTTTCTGTAAAGATGAAATGTGTTTAATTTTTTAAAAGAATTCTGATATTATATGTATTATAACAATACATGAAAGTACAAAGAAGAAAGTAAAAATCACCTGTACTCTCCTCACTCTAAGATTACAATTGTTGCATTTTATTGACTATCTAGGGTCTTTCTGTAGGTATATAAACATATGAATACATGTACATACATTTATATAAATAGGATCACACTACACACGTTCTGTAACTTCCCTCCATTTATATCAACGATAAGAATCTTGGACATTATTCTGAAGAGTGAAAGATTTTAAGAAGGTAACATAATCATATTTGTACATTATGAAAAAACCCAGTATTATATAGTTTGAATTTGAGGTAATATAGTGTCAGGAAGACCAAAGAACCTAGGGAAGAAATGATGATGACATGAACCAGGCAGTGGTGGTGGGATGGAAAAAAGGGATGGATTCAGATGATATGGAGGTACACTCAGCGACCTCTGTGACTGTAGAGGTAGAGTTGTCAAGTGGTGGGAGGTGCAGCGAGAGAGAGAAATCCCCAATGATTCCCAAGTTCTGGCTCAGGACTATGTGTAGGTATTATGGTATTAATTAGAAGTTCGAGATGCCTGTGGGATATCCAGTTCAAGAGAGCAGGTAAGCATTTAACATGTAAGTCTGGAGCTCAAGATAGAGATAGAGCTGAAGATAGAATTCTGGACATCATCAGTGGTTCAGACCAAGAGAACTAAAGACTAAACAATGACTGACACCAAATTACACAGGCCAGGCAGAGGACTTTGAGTAAAGACTATGTTTTGTTTAGTGTTGCATCCTCAGAACAGCCCCCAGTACATAGTAGGCTCAAAAATGTTTCTTGAGGGCTGGCCCAGTGGCGCAGCAGTTAAGTGTGCACATTCCGCTTCAGTGGCCTGGGGTTCACCGCTTCAGATCCCGGGTGCGGACGTGGCACTGCTTGGCAAGACATGCTGTGGTAGACATCCCACATATAAAGTCGAGGAAGATGGGCACAGATGTTAGCTCAGGGCCAGTCTTCCTCAGCAAAAAGAGGAGGATTGGCAGCAGATGTTAGCTCAGGGCTAATCTTCCTCAAAAAAAAATATATATATATATATTTCTTGAATGAGTAAATGAACGATAATAAACATTTATTTCTATTTCAATAGGAAAGCTTCTTTTTTTGAGGAAGATTAGCCCTGAAATAACTACTGCCAATTCTCCTCTTTTTGCTGAGGAAGACTGGCCCTGAGCTAACATCCATGCCCATCTTCCTCTACTTTATGTGTGGGACGCCTACCACAGCATGGCTTTTGCCAAGCGGTGCAATGTCCGCACCCGGGATCCGAACCAGTGAACCCTGGGCTGCCGAGAAGCAGAACGTGCACACTTAACCACTGTGCCACCGGGCTGGCCCCAGGAAAGCTTCTTATTGTGGCATCATAATATTCCATTGAGTAAATAAATCACAACTTGCATGCCCATTTTCTTCTTTTTACAGTTGTTGATGGCTATATAACAAACCATCCCAAACTTAGTAGTATAGAAAACTACTTTGTTATGTCCACAGATTGGGAGTGTGTTTCAAGAGTGAGTGTCCCAAGAGAACTAGGCAGAAACTGCATTGCCTTTTATGACCTAGCCTAGGAAGTCACATGGTGGTATTTCGCCATAGTAAAAAACTCACTGAGATTCAAGGGGAGGGAACATACTCCCCACCACTCAATGGGAAGAGTGTCAAAAGTGCAAGTCACATTGTAAAAAAAGAGCATATGGAATGAGAAATATTGTTATGGTCATCTTTGGAAAATACAACCAGCTAAACTCTTCTGAGTTCCTCACTATTTGTCCATTACTATAGCCTTTTCTCTGTAGCTCTTTTATCAGACATGTCACAATGTTGACAACATTAAGCAAGCAATCAACAAAAACACCTACATTTCCAAATGAACTGAGAAGCTAGCTCTTCTCTTTCGTCTTATACGTACTTTTAATTAATTTTTTTTATTGCAGTAGCATTGGATTATAACATTATATAACTTTCAGGTGTACATCATAATATATTTCGAATTCTGTGTAGATTACATCATGTTCACCACCCAAAGACTAATTACAATCAATCACCACACACATGTGCCTAATCACCTCTTTTGCCCTCCCCCTCCCCCCTTACCCTCTGGTAACCACCAATCCAATCTCTGTTGCTATGTGTTTATTTGTTGTTGTTTTTATCTTCTACTTATGAGTGAGATCATGTGGTATTTGACTTTCGCCCTCTGACTTGTTTCACTCAACATAATACCCTCAAGGTCCATCCATGTTGTCACAAATGGTCAAATTTCATCGTTTCTTATGGCTGAGTAGGATTCTATTGTATATATATACCACATCTTCTTTATCCATTCATCCCTTGATGGGCACCTACATTGCTTCCAAGTCTTGGCTATTGTAAATAACACTGTGATGAACATGGGGTGCATGTATCTTTATGCATTTGTGTTTTCAAGTTCTTTGCATAAATACCCAGCTGTGGAATAGCTGGATCATATGGTAGATCTATTCTTAATTTTCTGAGAAAATTCCATACTGTTTTCAATAGTGGCTGCACCAGTTTGCACTCCCACCAGCAGAGTATGAGGGTTCCCTTCTCTCCACATCCTCTCCAACACTTATTGTTTCCTGTCTTGTTAATTATAGCCATTCTGACGGGAGTAAGGTGATATCTCATTGTAGTTTTGATTTGCATTTCTCTGATAGTTAATGATGTTGAACATCTTTTCATGTGCCTGTTGCCATCTGTATATCTTTTTTGGAGAAATCTCTTTTTGCATCTTTTGCCCATTTTTTAATTGGGTTGTTGGTTCTTTTGTTGTTGAGATGTATGAGTTCTTTGTATATTTTCGATATTAATCCATTATCTGATATATGGTTTGCAGATATATTCTCCCAGTTGTTAGGTTGTCTTTTCGTTTTGTTGATGGTTTCCTTTGCTGTGCACAAGCTTTTTAGTTTGATGTAGTACCATTTGTTTATTTTTTCTATTGTCTTCCTTGCCCAGTCAGACATAGTATTTGAAAAAATGCTGCTAAGACCAATGTCAAAGCGTACTGCCTATGTTTTCTTCTAGAAGTTTCATGGTTTCAGATCTTACATTGAAATCTTTAATCCATTTTGAGTTGATTTTTGTGCATGGTGTAAGATAATGGTCTACTTTCATTCTTTTGCACGAGGCAGTCCAGTATTCCCAACACCATTGATTGAAGAGACTCTCCTTTCTACATTGTATGCTCTTGGCTCCTTTGTCGAAAATCAGTTGTCCATAGATGTGTGGGTTTATTTCTGGTCTCTTGATGTTGTTCCATTGATCTGTGTGTCTGTTTTTGTGCCAGTACCATGCTGTTTTGGTTACTATAGCTTTGTAGTATAGTTTGAAATCAGGGAGTATGATACCTCCAGCTTTGGTATACAGATCTTTCACCTCTTTGGTTAAGTTTATTCCTAGGTATTTTATTCTTTTTGTTGCAATTGTAAATGGGATTGTAGTATTAATTTCTCTTTCTGCTACTTCATTGTTTATGTATAGAAATGCAATTCAGTTTTCTATGTTGATTTTGCATACTTGACTGTATTCACTTATTATTTCTAAAAGTTTTTTAGTAGATTCCTTAGAGTTTTCTATATATATAATAATTTCATCTGCAAATAATGACAATTTCTCTTCTTTCCAATTTGGATTCATTTATTTCTTTTTCTTGCGGGATTGCTCTGGCTAGGACTTCCAATACTATGTTAAATAAGAGTGGTGAAACTGGGCATCTTTGCCTGATTCCTGTTTTTAGAGGGATAGCTTTCAGTTTTTCTCCATTGAGAATGATATTAGCTATGCAATAAATATACGGCATTTATTATGTTGAGGTGTTTTCCTTCTGTACTCATTTTATTTAAAGTTTTTATCATAAATGGATGCTGTATCTTGTCATATGCTTTTTCTGCATCTATTGAGATGATCATGTGATTTTTATTCTTCATTTTCTTAATGTGGTGTATCACATTTATTGATTCATGGATGTTGAACCATCCCTGCACCCCTGGAATAAATCCCACTTGATTGTAATGTATGATCTTTTTCATGTATTGTTGTATTTGATTTGCTAGTATTTTGTTGAGGATTTTTGCATCAATGTTTAGCAGTGATATCAGCCTGTAAGTTTCTTTTTCTGTGTTGTTCTTGTAGGTTTTGGTATCAGGATAACGTTGGTTTCACAGAATGAATTAGGAAGCTTCCCCTCCCCTTCAATTTTTTGGAAGAGTTTAAGACTGATAGGTATTAAGTCATCAAATGTTTAGTAGAATTCACCAGGGAAGCCATTGGTCCTGGGCTTTATTTTTTGGGAGGTTTTAATTGCTGTTTTGATCTCCTTACTGGTGATTATTCTATTCAAATTCTCTACTTCTTGATTCAGTTTTGGAAGGTTGTAAGATTCTAAGAATTTATCCATTTCTTCTAGATTATCTAATTTGTTGGTGTATAGCTTTTCATAGTATTCTCTTATAATCTTTTCATTTCTGAGGTATCCTTTATAATTTCTCCTCTTTCATTTCTGATTTTATTTATTTGAGCCTTCTTTTTTTTTTTTTTTTGGTGAGTCTAGCTAAGGGTTTGTCAATTTTGTTTATCTTTTCAAAGACCCAGCTCTTGGTTTCGTTGATTTTTCTATTTTTTTTAGTTTCTATTTCGTTTATTTCTGCTCTGATTTTTATTATTTCATTCCTTCTGCTGATTTGGGGCTTGTTTGTTCTTCTTTTTCCAGTTCCTTTAGGTGCACTGTTAGATTGTTTATTTGGGATTTTTCTTGTTTGTTGAGGTAGCCCTGAATTACTATAGACTTCCCTCATAGACCCGCTTTTGCTGTATCCCATAGATTGTGGCATGTCATATTTTCATTTTCGTTTGTCTTCAGGTATTTTTTGATTTCTCCTTTGATTTCTTCATTAACCCAATCATTGTTCAGTAGCATTTTGTTTAATCTCCACATTTTTGTGGCTTTTCTGATTTTCTTCCTGTAATTGATTTCTAGTTTCATACCTTTGTGGTCAGAAAAGATGTGTGGTATTATTTCAATCTTCTTTAATTATTGAAACTTATTTTATGAACTAATCTGTGATCAATCCTGGAGAATGTTCTGGTTTGTGAATACCATGAGGTTCAAATATAATGTTTTATGTATATAGCAATGTATATTAAGTTGATGATCTTTTTAGTTTGACCTCTTTCTAAAAGCTCTACTCTGTTACTCCCCTCCTCCCACATTGTATGTTTTTGATATATCTAATTTCTTATTTCGTGTGAGTCTATCCCTTACCTTCTTATCATTGAAATAGGCAATTTTAGTACTTTAGTCTTCAAGTTAAAGATGTTAAAGTTAAAACCTTCATATTATCTTCATAGGTGGTTGATCTGCTACCTTTACTGTGTTTTTGTGTTTACCAGTGATTTGATTGCCTATTTTTGTTTTTGTCGTGTTTTTGATAATTTTCTATTCCTTCCTGTGGTATTCTCTTTCCCACCTAAATAAGTGCCTTCAGCATTTCTTGTAAAACTAGTTTCTTGGTGATAAAATTCTTTAGTTTTAGCTTGTCTGGTAAACTCTTTCTCTCTCCTTCCATTCTGAATGATAACCTTGCCAGATAGAGTATTCTTGGCCATAGGTTTTTTCCTTTTGGAATTTTAAATATGTCATGCCACTCCCTTCTAGCCTGTAGGGTTTTGGTTGAGAAGTCCGCTGATAGCCTTATGGGCTTTCCTTTGTATGTCACTTGTTGCCTTTCTCTTGCAGCTTTTAGAATTCTCTCTTTATCTTTAATTTTGGACATTTTTATTATAATGTGTCTTGGTGTGGGCCTCTTTGGGTTTATCTTGCTTGGTGCTCTCTGTGGTTCCTGTACTCAGATGTCTGTTTCCTTTCTTAGGTTAGGAAAGTTTTCGGCTATTATTTCTTCAGTTAGAGTCTCTGCCACATTGTCTCTCTCTTCTCCTTCTGGGACACGTATAATATGAAAGTTAGTGCACTTGACATTGTCCCAGAGTTCCCTTAAGACTGTTTTTGTTCTTTTCAATTCGTTTTTCTGTTCAGGTTGGGTGATTTCCGCTAGTCATTTGTCCAGCTTGCTGATCCATTCTTCTGTCTCATCTATTCTGCTATTGAGTCCCTCTAGTGAATTTGTCATTTCCATTATTGTGTTCTTCATTTCTGATTGGTTCTTTTTTATACTTTCCAATTATTTGTTGATGTTCTTACTGTGTTCATCCAGTCTTCTCCCAAGATCCGTGAGCATCATTATGAGGTTTTTTTTTTTTTTAACTCTTTGTCAGGTAGATTGCTTATTTCTGTTTCATTTAGTTCTTTTTCTGGAGTCTTGTCCTGTTCTCTTGCTTGGAACATATTCATTCGCTTCTTCATTTTGCCTCTTTCTCTGTGCTTATATCTATGTAATAGGTGAGTGACCTATGTTTCCTGATCTTGGAAAGGTGGCCTTGCGTAAGAGATGCCTTTTGAAGTCCAGCAGTGTGCCTCTCTCTCATCACCAGTTCAAATGTCCCAGGAGTAACACCTGTGTGGGCTGCATGTCCTTCTGCTGTGGCAGGGTTGCTCTAACTGCAGGTACCCAGGGAACCTAGGTTTTCTCTCCTTGGCCAGCTGTTTGCAAATTGGGTTTGGGGAGCTCCAGCACCACTGGCTGCAAGGTCTAATAGCACACTCCTGTTGCAGTTTTTCTGTTAATTGAGTAGGCACCCAGTGTGGCTGGTTGCTAGGCTCAGGGGCTTACAATGGCTATAGGCCTCAGGCCTGCAAGACTGTTGTCAGCTCTCTCAGGATTGCAACTGAGTGGGATTGGCCCAGGCATGGGAGCACCCAATTGTTTCAGGCTTTGGCAGGCTGGCCAATTCCCTTTGTGGCTGTTTGTGAAGCACAGGTCTTCGGCCACTGATAAGCCCCACCCCTCACAGGTCCACACACACCATCAACACAGTCCTGGTCCATGCACATTTCCTGACCCCTTGGAGTGTACCCAGTCACCCCACTGCACAGGCCCCCACACTCTCCACCAATGCCCCCCACAGTTCACCTGCTCCTCACACAGGCCCTACCCCACAGAGGCAGACACACTTGCCTGCCTGTAGAGGGTCAAGAAGCCCAGTCTATGCAGGCAACATAAGGCTGAGGGCTTGCTGTTGGGTGTGGCCATTCCCTAGGGTGGCTGCCTGCCCTGGCTTAACTTAACTAAATCTTTTCTCTAGTGGGTGTGGCAGACCCCTGGGCTAACAGGCCAGGGGAAGAACTCCAATGGAATCTACCAGTATCTGTGTCAGCATGCCTGTACCAGGTCACAACAGTGGCTGCTGCCAATGTCTCAGTCTCTGGAGAGGTCTCACCTCCCTGAGATGCACCCAGAGCCTACCAGGTGAGTCTCTTTTCACCACAGGACTGTGCATCTTCCTTTCTGGTGATTTTAGGTTCCTGTCTGAGATGGGTGAATGTGTGTGTAGGACCTGTAAGAGCCGGCTTTTTTCAACTTATGTTGGATAGCTTTTCTGGGAGTATTCACTGTTTTAGTTAATAGCCAGCAAAGCAAGATATCACAATGCTTGTCTCAGTCTGAAGGATGTGCTGAGTCTGAAGGATGCTTATAGCAGTAATGTGCCCCCACTAAGGTCCCCACTTCTCCAAGGAAGTCTGCATACCTTAGGGTGGCTCCTGCTCAGCTGTGAAGCTCCACAGCTCATGAAGGTGGCTTTTTTCTCTCAAGAAGGAATTTCTGCCTCTTCTGCCTCTGTCAGGACTGTCCCTTGTTGTGGGAGTTCTTTTTATCCAGTTTTCAGTTGTCTCTCCAGGGTAATTTTTTCAAGAATAGTTGCAACCTGGTTATGTTCATGGGAGGAGGTGAATTCAGAATCTGCCTACCCTGCCATCTTGATGAGATCCCATACATACTTTTAAACACTGATTTTGAGTCAATTACTATTAAACTTAATTATTATTCAATAAACATTTCTTGAGAATCTGTCATTTGCTAAATATCCCCTAGACAATGAGGATAGGGAGAATAAAATAATGAAAAATGGTTCCTTCAAGAGTTTACAATCTAGGGGCTGGCTCCGTGGCCAAGTGGTTAAGTTCACATGCTCCACTGTGGCGGCCCAGGGTTCAGATCCTGGGCGCAGACATGGCACCACTCATCAGGCCACGTTGAGGTGGCATCCCACATCCCACAACTAGAAGGACCTGAAACTAAGATATACAACTATGTACTGGGGGGGGGGAGGGTTTGGGAAATAAAGCAGAAAAAAAAAAAAAAGATTGGCAACAGTTGTTAGCCCAGGTGCCAATCCTTAAAAAAAAAAAAGAAGATTGGCAGCAGTTGTTAGCCTAGGTGCCAATCTTTAACAAAAAAAAAAAGTTTACAATCTAGAGTAAAAGACCATTAAATTAGAAATTTCCCTGGGGCTGGCCCAGTGGTGTGGTGGTTAAGTTCCCATGTTCTGCTTCAGTGGCCTGGGGTTCGCCGGTTTGGATTCAGGGTGCAGACATGGCACTGCTTGGCA
Source organism: Equus quagga (assembly GCF_021613505.1). Taxonomy (NCBI): domain Eukaryota; kingdom Metazoa; phylum Chordata; class Mammalia; order Perissodactyla; family Equidae; genus Equus; species Equus quagga. The sequence continues at coordinate 46,960,080 of NC_060282.1, forward strand.
AGCCATGCTGTGGTAGGCATCCCACATATAAAGTAGAGGAAAATGGGTATGGATGTTAGCTCAGGGCCAGTCTTCCACAGCAAAAAGAGGAGGATTGGTGGCACATGTTAACTCAGGGCTAATCTTCCTCAAAAAAAAAAAAAGAAAGAAATTTCCTTAATAGGTGGTACAAACTTCTATTAGCTTGTTGTACCATCAATCACTGGTGGGATATAATTTGTTTCCTGGCTATCGTATTATGAAACAATTTATTTAATGGCTTGCTAGAGTCCAGACCAACACACCATGTCACTGGCATTCCCCAGTCTACCAGTCTGATGAGCTCCCAAAAAGGAAATGAAGTGATTAAGGCATGACTTGCATTTCATGAGTTCATGCTGACTTGGAGTGATCACTGCTTCCCTTTTCCCCCTCTGTTTTTTTTTTTTTTTTGAGGAAGATTAGCCCTGAGCTTACTACTGCCAATCCTCCTCTTTTTACTGAGGAAGACTGGCCCTTAGCTAACATCCATGCCCATCTTCCTCTACTTTATATGTGGGACGCCTGCCACAGCATGGCTTTTGCCAAGCGGTGCCATGTCTGCACCTGGAATCCCAACTAGCGAACCTCAGGCCAACGAGAAGCGGAACATGCGAACTCAACTGCTGCACCACTGGGGCCGACGCCATCCCCGTCTTTCTTATTTTATTCTAGTTCAAGTAGTCTTAAACTTCTTCTTAAATGTTTAGTAGCCATGTGTATTTCACTTTTCATAGGTTCAGAACTCCCTAGAATCTCTCTGAAGACATTAAATATGCTTATTTTAGCATTTCATTTTGTGCCCTATATTGTGTTTTCTCAGGGATTAGTTCCCCTTATCCCTGTTGTTTGGTCATATTTGTAGGCATGGTCTTAATTTGTACAGTATTGGTATCTGGAGAGGGTAAGAATTCTTGTTTTCCTGGCTAGCAGCTCAAGTTTGGATTAAATCAGCTCTGACTCAAGTGACTATACATGGCAGAGGGAGGGTGGGCTTTCTGTTAAGATGTGAGTATGGTTTGTTTTAAGGATACGCAGCTCTCCTTTGCCTATGACAAGATCCTGATTCTCTGGATCTGGTCTCCATTTTCAGAGTCTTTTATGTAAAAACTTTCACTATACACAGCCTGGGGCACACATCGGCACCAGCTCTTAGGTGGCACTAGGACCAGCACTGCCTTTGCTATTTACCTGGCCCTTGTCTAGGGCTCACTTCTTTCAGGAAGCTTCTGCTTATTTTGATTAGAAGACTTTTGCAGAATTCTGCTGAGGAAACTTATTTTTGGAGTCCTCTTTCATGAGTCTGGACTTGTGGGTTACCTAGCTCTGTTACATTTCAGCATCAATATATTGCATAAATCTCTTACTATTCAGGTTGTCTATTAGTAACACCCTTCTGAATTTTCTAAAACTTATTTAGATTTATTTTTATTTAATTTTACTCCTCTGACATTTCTATGGCATTTGGAAAGAGAAGTAAATGCACGTATACAGTCAGCCAGCTTTGGTGGGAAGCCACCCACCCCTTTCTATGGTAACCAGTTATTAGAAAGTTCTACTGGGAATCACAGCCAACTTGCCCAGCATACGGTTTCTAGAAGACAAAATTTTTTCTCTGTTCTTTAATTATTTTATTTTATTTGCTGAGGAAGATTCACCCTGAGCTAAGATCCACTGCCAACCTTCCTGTTTTTGTCTGTGAACCACTTCCACAGCATGGCCAGTGACAGGCGAGTGATGTAGGTCTGCTCCTGGAAACTGGGCCAGGGCCACTGAAGTGGAGCATGCTGAACTGAACCACTAGGCCACCAAGGATGGCCCTTTCTGTTCTTAAATTAGGTCATGACTATATCTATTTCTCTCGCATCTCTCCCACTCTCTGCAATTTTTCAAAGATTACTGAGTGGTTCTTTGCTGGCATTGACAACTCATTTTTGTACTCTGGAAAGTATTTCATTTGAACATTGAAAATAACTAAATAGGGGCCGGCCTGGTGGTGCAGCAGTAAAGTTCACACATTCTGCTTTGGCAGCCTGGGATTCGCTGGTTTGGATCCCGGGTGCAGACATGGCACCATTTGGCAAGCCATGCTGTGGCAGGCGTTCTACATAGAAAGTGGAGGAAGATGGGAATGGATGTTAGCTCAGGGCCAGTCTTCCTCAGCAAAAAGAGGAGGATTGGTGGCAGATGTTAACTCAGGGCTAATCTTCCTCAAAAAAAGAAAAAAAGAAAATAACTAGATGGTCTTATCATTCCTCACCTATCAAAAGGACTTCAGTTCCTTCTTAAATGTGCTTTATTTGTCTTTTCAAGTGTTGGAACCCTCATTGAAGATCTTTTTCTTGATAGGAAAGAAGAAAGTCAGACAGAAGTTGCATAGTTCTACAATTTTTTCCCTGCCTGCTGAACATTACACCACTCTCACTGAGGATAAGGAAGCTCTTTTGTTTTTATTCTCTATGACCTTTAATTTTTTTTCTCAGGGCAAAACTCATTTAAGCTCAGGCATTCCTGGCATATTCATAGAGATCTAGCCAAAACTCTAAATTTTCTCTTGATTTTATACCTCTGCTACTGTACCTGTCCTTTTAAAGTCTGAATGTTTGAAATAACTCTCTGCACCATGTTAGTGGTTTAGGGGCATTAGGGTAGAGGGAGAAACTAAAGGTCAGAGAATGAGGGGTGAATCATTGGTGATGAAATACAGGCAGTGTGAATAGCAAATTCTGAAGATATCGTGAAATATCTGGTGAAATACCTCGCATATAACAGCCCCTGCTGAGGGGGTGGATTCCATCAGTCACCTCTGACCTGTGTTGTAATAACTCTTTTCGGTTGACAAGATGTGTGTGAGTCATCTAGACAGCAGATTTTCATCTGACTTTCATCATGTGCACAGTGTTTTACAGATTACAAAGTTCTTCCATATATGCTGTTGCACTTCAATTTCCTTTCCATTCTCGTAACAATCCTTTGAAAGGAAGGAGGGAGCTAGTAGCCAGGGAAGAACTGACTATACATTCAGGCAAGAGGAAGGAGATGGGAGAGGAGGAGGTGAAGTCATCAGATGGGAACATGAAGCAAATATCCTCCATCCTGGTTCTTTTTCTGTGGCCACTCTTTCTCCCTTTGAAACTTTCCTTGGCTTGAGTTTCCTCTGACCTTTCTGGCCCTTCTCAATCTCCTTTGCTGCCTCCACTTCTTTTCATCCATTAAAAACTGTAATCCTTTTGAAAAGGCAAAAAGCTTGCAACGTCCAAAATGATATTTTTTACGGAACTTAACTAGAATGTTCTTTTTACCATCTGAGAAACAGTTTACTTTTAGGTTATTCAAAATGAAAACTGGAATTGGAAAAGAAAGAAAAGTAACCAAAGGCCTGATGGATTAAAAATGTGCTGAGGTAGTCCTTCAGAATTCCAAAATCGTCCGGCCCGGTGGCGCAGTGGTTAAGTTCGCATGTTCTGCTTCTCGGCGGCCTGGGGTTCGCTGGTTTGGATCCTGGGTGTGGACATGGCACCGCTTGGCACACCATGCCATGGTAGACGTCCCACACATAAAGTAGAGGAAGATGGGCACAGATATTAGCTCAGGGCCAGGCTTCCTCAGCAAAAAAGGGGAGGACTGGCAGTAGTTAGCTCAGGGCTAATCTTCTTCAAAAACAAAAAAAAAAAGAATTCCAAAATCATAGCGGTTTCTTAATAAATAGCAGAAATGCTCTGGTGCTTTTACTAATCCATTTAAAATCTGTTAAAACCTACTTCTAATTGTATTTTAAAACGTTTTTGTTATATTTAATTAGCGAATACAATTCAGAATAATAACAACCATTTGTAAATAAAATTAGGGAGTCTAATTGGAAATGTGAAGAACTACCTGGATATACGCAAATAGTAGACCATTATCTCCCCCGAAGTCTTGTATGTCCATCTTAAAATTAACATAAAAGGGTCAGATCTGTCAGATCTAATATCTGTATATATTTTAACTCCTTTAAAATTTCATTTGAAATGAATTTTATTGTTTTCACCCCATGGGCCACTTAGCTAATCTGCTTAACTTTTTAGAGCAAGTGTAGGCATAGGAGATGGGAACAGAGATGTGTGTGTGGATTGGAGGAAGGGTTAGGGCAGCAGTGGTTGTAGTTACAGCCTGTTCTCAAATCTTAACCAGTTCTTAAAAAAAATACGTCATTTTTTCAGCAGAAAGAGGGAAAATAGTATAAATAACTTAGTGAACCCTATATCAATACTTTAAAAAGAATTGGAACACATCCTTCTAATTGCAATTGGTTATGTTTTTATACTTCAAAACTGCAACATTTTTTCTCACGATGAAAGCAATCCATATTCATTTATTTTAGAAAATACAGACAAGCAAATGAAAGAAAGAAACACTTGTAATCCCATCACCCAGAGATATCCTTTGTATATCCTTCCATTCATTTTGCACCAAATGGTATCATGTTATAATTCTATTTTTAATCTGTTTCTTTCACATATTAATATTGTTAAATTCACATAATATTCACTTAATAATATTATTAATATCCTTTGATACTAATAAGCATCTACAACATAAAAAAATCGATAATCCTCAAAACTCTAGCTTTCATTATCATGAAACTAATGAAACTTAATCTTAAGGGCCACTCACACACCCTGGGACAGGCTGTGAATGTCATAACCTGTTCATATGTTTTTGTAAAATTTGCAGACATAAGATATTTTAATTTTTTCTTAAAGAGAGCCCTCCCAAATTTTATAAGCTTCAGATCTCATAAAATCTGCATCTATCCCTGGTGGTGAGTCATTTCCTTTCCCACTTCTATTCATTCAACAAATATTTTTGAATATTTATTATGGGCCACACACTGTTCTAGGCACTTGGGACACATCAATGAACAAAATTGAAAGAGAATCTTGCTTTCCTGAAGCTTACACTGTAGTGAGAAGAGGTAGACAGTAAATATAAGAAATAAATAAATTATACTGTATGTTAGAAGGTGATAGGTGCTGTGGAAAAATAGTAGAGAGGAGTATAAAGGAGATCAAGAGTTTAGCAAAGGGGGAAAGGTCAGGCAAAATTAAAAAGGATGGTTAGGCCTCGTAGAGAAGAGGACACTTTTTCAAGAATATTTATATGTCCTTTTGATTGGATTAGCCTTACAAGCAACTTGAGAGTTCTTCACAATGAAACACACTTTTCAAACTACATAACTTTATAGGCTATTTGTATATAAATCCTGAAATGCTTTGCCTGCTATAGATAAAGGTCTGTGTTTTACAGCTGGTTAATGTGATGAATTAAACAGCATTATTAAGCTTTATCTCCAACCAGGATTAAATATATATATATAGGCCATAAATAGTGTTACATTTTGTTTTAAATACTGTTTTTCTTGGTAACAACTTAATGGTTCTACTAACATGAAATTAATAGATTTTAAATGGAAATTAGAGAAACAACTGTCATCATTTCTTGACCCTTTTACAATGATCTACAAGAAATTATACAGCCTTGATTTTAAAAATACACAACTTAAGACTTGTATAGCAAGCACAACCTACAGATAGTAGAATCTGATACTTTTCACATGTACAGAAGTACATATTTGAATGACATAGAGGCTCCTAAATTTAAAGTCTATTGTGTATCTTGAAAAGCAAACAAACCTCTTATCAACATAATGCAATTTCTACTGAACCTAAAATTTGATGGCACTTTTGAATATGCCTATTTTTAAAAGGTATATATTTATGTATAGATTTATATATAAAAAGCCTGGAATGATATACAGCAAAATGCTAATAGTACTTATTTTTGCTCTTATACATAGTGAGCTTATTTTGTGATTATCCATACCTTTTAACTTTTCCACAATGTGCACGTATTATATCAGGGCTGTGTCTCTCTCCTAGCTTCCTGGTGACACTTTTTGGGCGATTGTCCTCCTTCCATTCCTCAAAAACCTGTCTTCAAGCCAGTTACTCCCAGTTCTCTCAGACATATGTGACCTTGGGGAAAAGAGGAGAGCATAAGGACACCAGCATGACTCAAACATCTCTCATTTCATGATACGCTCAACCTCAACCAACTGTATCTGTTCTTTGTTTCCACACCTCCCAGCAAAACTTCCTGTGTCTTCCTGATCCAATAAAGGCAAGTCAAACTGATATCTTCATATGAGAGCCCAGAGCAGGCATGTTTTTTTCTTTTCCATCTAGATGATGTTGGGACTTTTGAATTCTCGTTAAATGCAATATTCCCCAATTCCTAATGGTGGAAATTTTAGGCAGCTTCAGAGAGTAAGTAGAGCCTATGAGTTAAGGAAAAGTGCCCAACGTCACATCACTGGACAAAGTTAGGTCTAGAATCCAGACTCCAGTTCTAGTGCTATTCCTCTAAATCATAATGCTATGGGTGTGAAGCCTAATTGAAAAACAATCTCCATGGCAGACTCTTGGTTTACTTAGAAAAGTAAGGAGGGGCGTGGTGCAGCACTTAAGTGTGCACGTTCCGCTTCAGCGGCCTGGTGTCTGCTGGTTCGGATCCCGGGTGTGGACATGACACGCTCATCAAGCCATGCTGTGGCAGACATCCCACATATAAAGTAGAGGAAGATGGGCACGGATGTTAGCTCAGGGCCAGTCTTCCTCAGCAAAAAGAGGAGGATTGGCAGCAGATGTTAGCTCAGGGCTAATCTTCCTCAAAAAAAAAAGTTTATAAAAAAAAAGAAAAGTAAGGAAACTTGACAAAGCACATGTCATTTAGTTTTATTTAAATGTTCCTCATTTTAAAGAATTTGCTGTATGACGGCTGTCAGATTGGATGATTCACAAAGCTTGTTGGTAGTATTTTTTTAAAAAAATGCACTGGGGATTTTCATAGAAATTTTTACTTTCCTGAAAACCTTTTATTTCTTCATCTTTCTATTTCTGCCCATATATACATGCAAGTTCCTCTCTCCCTAGTGTCTGCACAGAAACAGGATATGTTGAGAGGAAGTTCAAAGAGATATCTAAGTGGAAAGAGTCACAGTCGATGTGAATTGAGTAGAGCAGTGAATGGAAACCAGTGGAACAATGTCATTACTATTATTATTCAGAAAATGTTAGCAAAAACACCTGACGTTGGTTCACTGTGAGCTACTGAAAGCAATGACTACTCAGGGTAGAGCTATACTTTTATTTACTTATTTACTTTTACCACTATAATACTACTTACTAACTTTTGTTAGTGAATTCCTTAAAATCATAAGTCTATGTCCTTGATATTAGGTATGCATCTTCCTACCCAAGTTGTAGATATCGAGAGAATTTTCATGCAAAAATAAAGCAAAACAGATATAGATCCAAAATATTTAATGAAATACTTAAAAAATTCCAGCAGTAAGTAAACCAACTCCAGCAAAGAAAGGGTTATCATAATATAAAAAAAGAAACTGATAAAGAAATTAGGCTACAGAAAATCCAAGCCATTTTAGAAAATGGCACAGGGTTGTAAGTACCCATTGAGTTCTACTTAGATTTTTCTTTGGTTTTTCCTTGTTCATCATCCAAATCCCTTAGGGAGGAGTAGCATAGCAACTGAATGTATTTTGTGGTGAAGACAACTTACATAGAAAAACAAAACATGGGAAATCACATTGATGAAACACAATTAGGGGAAATATTAACTCTAAATATCATGAACTATGGCTCCAAGAGGTATATCAGTGGATGTTCTCCCCATCATACTTTAAGATATGGGAGACTTTTAATTAAAATATGAAGGAAAAGATTCCATTATTTCCCTTCGGGGGAAAAAATCCATTATCACATTAACTTTATTGTACAAAAGTTCTTTCATCTCCCACCTTACATGGTGAAATTTCCTTCTTTCTCATTGGAAGTAGAAAGAATCTGGATATTACCTTTAGTAAAAATTTAAAATTATCTTTATAGAAAGGGAGAACAATGAATGGAATCACTTTCTTGAGCCACGGTTCAAGACAATCATTTGCCCTTAAAATACATTAAACTATTTCCTTGTTTTAAGTAAGAGCCTCTGGTTTATTACTTGTAATGCACAGGAGTAAGTTGTCACATTTTCACTTTGATTATAAGAATTGTCCCACACTTGCCTGTACTGAATTAATATTGACATTCATAAACAAGACTAATAGTAGATATCAGAATAATAAATAATTAGCCCCATGAATAGGCATGTAGAAATTATTTACTGTTTTTCCCTGTTGTGGTCATTATAGTAGAGTTTGCTTATCTGTAAAAATCACAAGTGAAATGTGCATTGTGTTTCATGGGATAAAAAGAATGTTTCCAACACAATATCTGGGGTTAACTCTCACAACACTCTTGTTAGAAAAGCATAATCATCCCTATTTTTACTGATGAATAAATTGATTCCCAGGAAAGATAAGCAAGATGAGTCAACTCATCATCTTGACTCCAAACTACAGGCTTTTTCTACAATGCCTTCTTCCTTCCCTCCTTTTCAAGTTTTGTTTCCTTCCTCTCAACACTTCTCATTTCCAATTCTGAGGCAAAGCATTTATACAAATACATTCACAGATACTTGCTTATCCATGATAGGTTGTTTCTAGTCTCCTCTTTTAAGTATCCTCAAGGCTGAGGGAGAAAGGATTCTTCTGATCAGCCTTTTCTATGTGACCCAGCCCTTCCTCTTCCCATAAGCTGAAGGAACACCACAAACAGACTTTAATAGCTGAAAGCCATTCTTTTCTTTCTTCACCTTCATCTCTCCTCCCTTTTCTCTATTCTAGTATTAGAAAAGGACTGGAGAGCATGTCCTTACAAAACACTCTTCTGTTAGTATGACCTATTTAAATTTTTTTTCGACTTTGGTAAAAAAAAAAAAATAACATAAAATGTAGTCTCTTAACCACTTTTAAGTGTACAGTAGTGTTAACTATATTCACATTGTTGTGTAACAGATCTCTAGAACTTTTTCTTCTTGCAAAACTGAAACCCTATCCTCATTAAACAACTTCCCATTTCACCCTCCCCCAGTCCCTGGCAGCTACCCTTCAACTTTCTATTTCCATGGTTTTGACCACTTTAGACATCTCATGTAAGTGAAGTCATACAATATTTGTGCTTTTGTGTCTTGCTTATTTCACTCAGCATAATGTCCTCAAGTTTCATCCATGTTGTAGCATGTGATAAAATTTCTTTCTGTTTAAGGTGAAATAATATCCCATTGTATGTATACAAGACATATTTCTATTTATCTATCAATGGACTTTCAGCTGCTTCCACCTCTTGGCTATTGAGAATAATGCTGCAATGTACGTGGGTGTGTAAATATCTTTTCGAGATCCTGCTTTAAATTCTTTTGGATATATACCTAGAAGTGGGATTGCTAGACCATATTTTTAGTTTCTTAAGGAACCTCCATACTGTTTTCCATAGTGGCTGCAACGTTTTACATTCCCACTAGCAGTGCACAAGGGTTCAATTTTTCTACATTTTTGCCAATACTTACTATTTTCTGTTTTTTTGAAAGTGGCTATCCTAATGGCTCATTGTGGTTTTGTTTTGCATTTCTCTAATGATTAGTGAGTATGTCCTTTCTTTATTTAAAATGTTTTATTTTTATAATTGAATGTATATTATGTGCTAGGCACTGTGTTAAGTGCTTTACTCACAATGGCTCATTACTTTTAACAACCATCCTATGGAGTAAATGGTATTATCCTTATTTGCACATGAGGAAACTGAGAATCAGAATTTAAGTAATTTTCCTAAGGATAGAAAGCTGCTAAATGGTGAAGCCAGAATTTAAAACCAGGTCTGACACCAAACCTCATATTTCTAACCACTGAGCTATTTTCTCTCTGCCTTTTGCTTTACCCACTAATTTTCTAAAACAGTGTTTGGTGGCTAACACACAGTCCTACACAAAAGAAGGGGAAAGTAACATTCATAAGTGCCCATTTTGTGGTGGACACATTGAAAAATGCTTTCAGATGTGTATGGCTGCATGGGTTTTGGAAGGAAGTGAACGAGGAATGTCCTTGCATTTTACACATACAAGCATTTACTCCATTTGCCTGGTTAGCACTGTAAGTCAAACAGTACAATGGGAAGAAAATTGAGTTTGGATTTCTTACCATAGAGTCTTTGTAAACTTGAAGCTCAATTTTTTACTGGTAAATAGATTCCTAAGAAATATGCAGGAATCCCAGACAGAAAAATTCCAATTTCAATTAAGGAGTTGATTGTATCAGTGTAGAGAGGGAATATCAGTAGGAGAATGTACCCAAGTGATAAATGGCAGGAAAGAAGAGACTTAGCTAGGGATAAAAGGAAACAAAAATAAATGATCATGTAAATATAGGAGCTACCAGTTGGCCTGTTCTCTCTGACACTTGCTCTTATTCCACCAGCTCTACTTTCCGAGTAAAATGCTTCCAACTGCTCCAGGTGGTGTCCCTTGTTCTGCTGCACTGCATGGCTGCACCTCACATCAGTGATGAAGGCAGTGGGTCCAGAATTATAGATTTAGCTTTGCTTATGTAGTGATAAACTCAGAGCTGATTGTGACATTTAAGATGACCCTAAATTCAGGAAAACTGGGCCATGTGAAGACATGACTTTTGACTGTCTATGGGAATTCCCCAACATGGAGATCTGTAGCCCAATCTTCATTTGCTCATGAAAAGCATCAAGAGAACGGAAAACCAAAATTATTTTATCTGTGCCTTACATTTAAGAAACACATTCACGGGGCTGGCCCCATGGCTGAGTGGTTAATTTTGTGCACTCCACTTTGGCAGCCTGGGGTTCACTGGTTCAGATCCTGGGTGTGGACCTACTCACTGCTCATCAAGTCATGCTGGGTGGCATCCGACATAGAAGAACTAGAATGACTTGCAATTGGGTTATATAACTACGCACTGGGGTTCTGGGGAGGAAAAAAAAGAGGAAGATTGACAACAGATGTTTGTTCAGGGCTGATCTTCCTCACCAAAAAAGCATACGTTAAAAAAGAAGAAGAAGAAGAAGAAAAAGAAAAAGAAAATAATACTCAGGGATATTTCAAAATGGTTCCTTTAAAAAAAGAAACACGTTCACTCCCACCCTCAATTATCTGGATTGAAATAGATTGGGATATATTACTGCAAGTTTTCAAATTTATAACACCAATTATTTAAAAAAAAAATCTTTAGTTAGCAGAGCATAAATCTCCCAATAAACTTACAGAAGAGACAATAAAAATGACTGTTGGTATTTATAATATTCATTGAGTGCTGCCAATGATGCAGGAACAGAAAAGCTAGTTAGTATTTGTAGCCAAATGTGGTATCATCCACAGTCTTCTATCACCAGAGTAAGGGGGCAATGTACTAAGCTTGGTATAGTATGTTCTATCACAGCCTCCAGTGCAAATCTGTGAGCCAGAAACAGCAAGCCATATCTCAGCGTTTCTAAATGTTACAGATTTAGAATTGCCGAATTGAAAAGAAACCACTGAGTGTATTAAATGCTGCTCATAAATATCATATCGCATCACTGGAATCACAGCTATCTGTGAAAATTATACACAGATTTATTATTCCATTTCATCAGGCCATTTCGTCTGTTCTCTTTACAAAAACTCTTTATTCATTTTGCTTTCTTTTCCTCTTCTATGTGGTTTATTATTTTCTTTTTCATACTCTATTAATAGTTCAACCTCTTTTAAGTTTCTAAATGAAACTTCATTATACTTTCTTTTTAAGAAAAATGGCTGATGATGGTAAATAATAATGATATGCAAGAAAAAAACATGAGAGCTATAACTTCTCTAAGTGATTAGCACTTTATTTATGTTGCTTGGTCTTAGTTCTTAATTTTTATGTATCACTCACCTGGAAGATGGTATGGGTATTAAGTCCTGCAAAACACTTTACAACACAGCAGCAGGTTCTGTTGGTTATTTCAGTGATGAGATGTAAAAGATAAATCTAAAATGTAAAGTGTTTTGCAAAGAAGGTGATGATTTTTGAGAGCAACTGACTTTCACATGAATATATATATAGTTTTTTTTGGTGAGGAAGATTGTCCCTGAGCTAACACCTGTGCCAATCTTCCTCTATTTTGTATGTGGGATGCTGCCACAGCATGGTTTGATGAGTGGCATGTGAGTCCAGGCCCAGGATCCAAACCCGCGAACCCTGGGCTGCCAAAACAGAGTGTATGAAGTTAACCACTACGCCACCAGGCTGGCCCTGTACATCAGTATTTTTAATGGGGAAATTTCAATAAAATTTTCATACTAAGTGAATTCCAGTTAATAAAAAATTGTTTTCAGGAGATAGAATTGGTGCAATTGGTATTTCTAGTTTACAAATGATAAAACAGAAGCTTAGCAAGATTAAAGGAAATTCCCAAGGTCATGTGGTTTCATTAATAACTAAATGTGATTTGAATCAGCATTGTCATATTCCAAAGTCTGTTTGTGACCCAACATACTGTACTACTAGTGCTATATTGTATTGTTATTTTCATTTAAATATTTTGCCATAAATATTTCTCTATGTTTTATATGGATATCATTTTTACTAGCTATACAATTCTCCATCAAGTTGATGAATATTTTCTTTTGCTGTTGTTTGTTTTTGCTCTTATGAATAAAGGTATAGTTGACATTGTCATACATATTTTTCTATTTCTGTTAAATTTTACCCTCAGGATAAATTCCTAGATATGTTAAGTGTTGAGTAAATAAGAATTTTTTAAAAAGTTGTCTTTGTGGGGCCAGCTCCATGGCTGAGTGGTTAAAGTTCTACGTGCTCCACTTTGGTGACCCAGGGTTTGTGGGTTGGGATCCCAGGTGTGGACCTACTCCACTCATCAGCCACGCTGTTGAGGAATCCCACATACAAAGTAGAGGAGGATTGGCACAGACACTTGCTCAGGGCTAATCTTCCTCAGGCAGAGAAAAGAGGATTGGTAATGGATGTTAGCTCAGGGTGAATCTTCCTCACACACAAAAAAGTTGTCTTTGCTTCTTATAGGTTATTTCTTTTATTTAAAAAATTTTAACAAGAAACCATAGAAATAATGCATAAATATAAACTAGTTGGAAAATTCTTGAGCAACATCGTGAGGCATTTCCAGATAGTGTATATTTCACTTATTCTGATTGGCCCTTGGTCTTTCAGGCTACATTTTCCGTAAGTGCCTTAATCTTATAATCGAGAGCCTGACAAAACCAGTAGCTGAAGTTGAAAGATGTCTTCCACCAGAAGATACATCATAGCTGCCACACCCTACCAAAACAAAGAATGTATTTATAGTGTTATACAGATGAAATTTTAAATTCATTGGTATAAATTTCCAGGATTTCACAATGAATACATCCACAGTAAATACAGTCATGCTTACTATGTTAAGATCCCTTCTTAAAAGAACCCTTTATAATACAGTTCCTCATGGGTTATTATTTATGTCTTCATCAACTCAACTTTTAAATTTTCTGCTCTGGAAAACCCTATTCAGTAAAGCCTGTTAAACTAATCTCATTTCTTCTGATCTTGAACATTCCTCAACTTACCCACTCTCATGATCGTTATTCATTAATTTATCAATTGCTAAGTCTTTTAGATGCTGAGAATAGAGCAGTGTCTAAGTGACAGATAAGATCTTTGTTTTCAAAGAGTTTACAGTATTGTTGAAGGAGGCAGATAATACAAAGCAAATAGACATTTTTAGGTTGTAATAAATACCATGAGAGAGTGAAACAGGGAGATGGGATAGAGATAGTCTAGGGCAGTAGAGTGGGGAAAGAGGGCTACTATTGTAGGATGGTAATGACAGAATTATCCAAGTATTTGAGCTAAGACCTAAAAGCTGAGGAATGAGTAGTCCATGGAGCAGTATATATGCAAATACCATGGGGAAGCAAAACGTTTGTCCTATAAAACAGAAGGAGGGCCAGAGGGACTTGGAGTATAGTAGATGTGACAGGAGATGAGCTTGTAGAAATTGTCAGGGCCTGATCATGTTGGGCACAGTGGGTCATGTTAAGGAGTTTGGATAGGAGAGTGAAATGATGTGATTTACTTTTTTAAAAGACCATCTGGCTGATATATGTCTTGTTGGAGGTCAATCTCTATCTCATCTCATGATGACATCCAGTGTCTGGCATGCATTAAACACTGAACAACTAAGTACAAATTATCCATTTTATGTCCAGTATCTTCTCTTATATAGTCTCTCCTTCTTAACTGTCCCTTTTTCCCAGTTACCTGACAGCCTTGGAAATTCCTATTCATTAAAACTCAGCTAAAGCATTACTGCTCTGGGAAAACTTCCTAAACTGCAGAGCTGAGTGAAGCGCCCTCCTCTATGCAGCTTTTGGACTTTGTGCTCACTCTGTTGTAATACTGGTCATGCCTTATTGCACTTGTGGGTTAAGTTATGTCTCTCCTTCCCGACAGTGCTTAGCAAGGTCTGTTTCTTATTCTCACTTAATCTTCAGGTACTATGTTAGATGATCTGCACATATTCTGTTCCACCTAAACTGCCTTTAACTGTCAGTGTATTTCATCACTTTTACCCAACTTTAAAGCCAACTCAAGAGAGGATGACCTTTCTAGAAAACCTCCCTGAATCATCCCAAAACAACTCTGCACCCCCTTCACAGTATTATAGGTTCATTCCAGATAATTCTTATTTTGCACTAACAATTGGCTTCCAACTACTTCCACATTAAACCTGTTTTTATCATTAAGCATGAGTTCTTTGAGGACAGAATTGTGTCTTACTTATTTCTAAAATCCTGGTCCCTACCACCATGTCTGGCACATAGCAAATACTGAAAAAGGGAAATTATTATGAGTCTGAGATGCTTAAAGCATGTTTTCCATAAAGACAAGCTACATTAGTAGAAAAGATATTAAATCCTCCATTTATAGTGTTTCCAAAGAACGAATAATTTTCAATCAGAAAGTATATTTTTATCTTTGCAATGATCCATAGAAATAAGTCTTTATATGTGAAAAACTGGATAAGGCAGAAACTTTAGTCCTATACATTAAAAAAAAACAAAACCCCAATAGCCTCTTTTTAACAGTTGCTAAGAGCAATCTCTCTTTTACTTGGTTGGCAGTGATTTGGGTGATGGTGTGCAAACGTAAAAAGGTAGAGATGAGTTTCCCTAGCTGCAGTAGATGATCCGTCCCTAAAATCTGGAAGTGCAAGAAAGGCCAAAGAGACTGAAATGAAGGTTAGGATGTTCACACACTTTTTAATTTTTGTTTTTGAATACATGGACAGCCATATGGGAAGTTAGGAATTCAGCCAAATGAACGTCTGCATTGTCCCCTTTTGTGGTTAGAAAAGAGCAAGGTGAATGGTTCTCTGGGCATAGAGGAGAGATCAGCATCCTTATACCCACTTCCCTTCCCCCACTCTAAAATTCCTAAAGCAACAAAAAAACAAGTATAACCAGAACAGATAGTGCTACTGTAATGGGACAGGCAGGGGAAGACAAGGATTTTCACTCACAGTTATTTACTGGAGAAAAATTAATGCTGGCATGGCCATACTATAATTAAGGTTACAAACTCAAAACTCTTAAAATCCTAATAAGAGCTCGAGAAGGACAGAGGTGATTGTGCTTCCTAACTGTCCCATCAAAGGTGTAGGAGGGCAGCGACCTGAGGAAGGCATGTGTTGCTTCAGAATCCACATCCTGCCTGTCTCTGGTCAGTCTCTGGCCCAAGATCTTAGAGCCCCCTCATAGATTAAGATGCTTTAAGATGCTTTCTTGGGACTCAGCAAGACATAGGCCCCTGCACTCCTTATTTTAAAGCTGAGTGAAGATCTGTGAATATTCTCAAATAAATGACTATAGAAAATGACTGGGACAAGAAAGGAGTTCTTGCTAATAACAATTTCTGTAAGATACACATCAGATTTACTTACATTGAAGAGAAATGCAGGGACCAGTGTGAATTATTCCACATGGCTCATGCTTAAACTGCAGTGGAAGTGCCCTTCTCTTTAGCCTACATAAAAGAGCCTGGAAAATGAGTGTGAAGACTGAGAGGCTTTAGCTATAATCAGCTAGATGCTCTGCAAACACAGCAACAGGTATTTCTAATGTAAATATGCATGGCAAGAAAGAGAGAAAAATTCAGATGGCACATGTAATGAGGTGTTTTTTTTTTCTGATTACTCCAGAAAAATCAAAGCCCACACAGAAACAAGACAGTAGGACTGGAAAGCCCCTTGTACTTGCCATTTTGTTCAGTCACTTATGAGGAGTAGGGAGAAGGGTGAGATACTGGAAAACAGAACCAGGTGCTGCCAGTTCAGATTTAGTGCAACCACTGAACAACATAACCAAGAGAAAATGAAAACTCTAGCCAAATCGTTTCTTTCACTGGGCAGAAGTAGACCTCAGTCACCCCTGGCAAGAGGAGGCATGGTGAAGTGGAGGAGGCTGGGGCTAGAAAACATTTTAGTTCTGAGTTCTGCTACTTACTGGCATAGGATCCTGGATAAATCCATTAGGTCACTTTGAATGAGCTGGTTTGCTCAACTCGAAGATATTGATACCATCGTCAGCAACAGTTTCACAGGGTTTGTTTTAGTAAATGAGATAAGATTAGCAAAACTAATTTATTATCATTTCCATAAAAATAGGCTAGCCTCAAATGTTCTTGGGAACTGCTCCATCCTTACCAGTCACCATCCCAAATTAGAAACAATTCCCTAAAATCTTCTTCCAAGCGCACCCACATCCTAATCTCCTCTTCTCTCTCTCTAATTAGTTTGCTGGTCCTTTTCTGATTGTCCACCATTATTCTAGCCAGCTGTGGGGCAGCTCAGGATATCTGAGGTAGACGGGAGAGAACTTTAAGCACATTGGGGAAGCGGGTGTGTATTGGTATTGATTTTTTTTTTCTTTTAAGATTGACACCTGAGCTAACAACTGTTGCCAATCTTCTTTCTCTTTTTTCCTCCCCAAATCCCCCCAGTACATAGTTGTATATTTTCAGTTGTGGGTCCTTCTAGTTGTGGCATGTGGGATGCCGCCTCGACATGGCTTAATGAGCGGTGTCACGTCCACACCCAGGATCCGAACCCTGGGTCGTCGAAGTGGAGCACAGGAACTTATCACCCAGCCACCGGCTGGCCCCGGTATTGATTTTTTCATAGCCTGTTTTGCTGTGCTCATGATTTGGCTCCTTTCCCTTTGTATTCATTCACTCGACACTTCCCCGTATTTGTACTGTGCTTTGCAATTATCCTCACCAATAACTATGTGCAGTATGTGACATTACTGAGCTGTATGACTGCGAAGCCTGTTTTCCCACGTCCTGCAAAAGACATGGCTCTTTTTAAAGTCCATTTTAAATGGGCCATATTCATGCGTAATTAGTGAAACAAAGATAACCAGAGTACTATTTTAGCACTTGAAATCCCTGAAATAGGTTTATGACAAATAGAAGACCAAGAGGTAATCAGAAAGCTTGGCTATTGTTCATTAGAGCCACTGGACATAAGAAGCTATCGATTTCCCTTAGCTGAGCTTTGAAAACATCAATAGCCCATGGCACATTTGATTTTCTGACCTGGATGCTATAATGATTACTGAGTTCAGTCCGCTCAAACAAGACATGGTCACTCTAATAGGAATTAGTCCCTGAACATGGTCAAAGAACTTATTACCAAATAACTAGGGGTAGGGAATAAGAAAAGAAAATGATTAGTAAAAAAAACCTCATTACTGGGCATTTACAGTTTATTTTTAACACTAATCTCACGGTACAGAGATTTGGAATAAAATGGCATGGCCTCGTGGCTATTTAAGAAACTGATAAACTGTAGAAATTATATCAAAACTCATCCTGTGATGACGATCCTTATGGTCTGTGTAGGGAAGTATCAATGACCTCTAAGTCAATTAACCTAAAATAAAAATAGTTGATACATACCTGATCCATGTTTACAAACATTTCTCTAGATTCAGTTCCCCTCAACTACCTAATGCTAAATTTATAAAGGCATATTAGGCCAAACTGTACTGTCATATTAGGCCTTAAAATATTTTTCTTCCCTCTTTTTTTCTTGATTTTACAAAAAGGTATATATCTATTCATAAAAATGTGACAAATTGGGAATCATACCTAGGGATATCTATCCAGGAGTGTTTCCAAATGTGGCACTAAAAGGTTAAAAAGAAAAGGAGTGAAGTCAGACTATATATTAGGACATTGTGGAAACAATCAATTCCTGACACAAGTCTTATCAACCAACCTACTCATATGAATTTGTTATAGACACAGTCTTAGCTCATTGGGCAGCACACTGGATGAGTTAACTCAAGCCCCTTGAAAATCACTCAGGTCATGGATATAGTAACATAAACATGATGGAAATTCCCATTTGGTCAGCGTTCACCACCTTGGCTGAGAGCAGGTTAGACTATGGAATTCCATGTCTATTTTTGTGGGTCCATCTTAACTTGCCATAGGGAATCAGAACAACAAATCCTGATGCAGCTGGTATGCATACTGTGGTCTTTAGTTGATAATTTTTACATTTAGTTGATATTTCTGATCTGAACATAGTGCAATAACAAGAATAGTGGAGAGTGAACTTTAATTACTACACCAAGCTTTGTTGTAAGCTTTACATGGATTAAGTCATTTGATTTTCACAATGCTCCCAGATTATTTTCCTAATTTTTTTCAACAATGAATGTGGCGCAGAGAAGTGCAAATTGCTCATATTTTCCCCTTATGAAAAAAAGTCTCAATGGGGGCAAAGAGCAGTGGATCATTTCAAACTCACCATAGCAACAGTATCACTAGCCAGGAGAGGAGGCATATCTAGGATGACATAATAAGCCACATTAGTCAACAAATAAATAACAGACGCAATGGGCATGGACACAGAAATGGCCAATGGTAGATTCCTAAGAAGAGAAATGCAGTAGATATTTTACTGTTTGAACATTTGGAAAGGAACCCAAGAACACAAGAATTGCATCCAAATGGAAAATTTTCTTGTGACCAGAGATGGTGATTCTCCTCACAGTTTAGAGCAGTTTCTCCAAGACATCTTTCTTTCTCTCTCTCTAATTTATTAAGAAACTGTCATCCTGAAATAAATAAACTTATGTGGTCTTTGTTTTGAAAAAATCAATTATATACATTCTCCTTACAAGCATATTTATAGCTACAGGAGAGTCATTAAGCTTCCCATTACAGAAAATGCATTCCCTTATCCTTGCAGGTGATGAAAGATGAAATTCTGAGGCGTTAATGGTGTGGCAGGCAGGATATTTGGCCCATATGCTCTAAATCCAATGTTATGCCTGTGAATATGCTGCATAGATGGCAAAAGAGAATTAAGGTTGCAGATGGAATTAAAGTTGCTAATCAGATGACTTTAAAATAAAGAGATTACCCTGGATTATTTGGAGGAGAGGCAGGAGAGATTGAAGGTGTAAAGGGGATTCTACTCATCCTGGGGGCTTTGAACATGGAAGAAGGGGATTGTGAGCCAAGGAATGTGGGTAGCCCTTAGAACCTGGGAGCAACCCTCAGCTGACAGCAGCATGAAACAGGGACCTTAGTCCTACAACTGCAAGACACAGAATTCTGGCAATCATCTGAATGAGCAAGAAAATAGATTCTCCCCTAGAACCTCTAGAAGGAAATGCAGATCTGGTCACACCTAGATTCTAGCCCAGTGAGATCTGTGTCAGACTTCTGACCTACAAACATACAACAAGTAAATAAGTACTTACATTAATAGGTAGAGAAATAAAATATGTAATAAAATAAATAATAAGTCCACTTTCTCCTATGGTGTGCTATGCCAAATGCAGTGCTACATATATCAATCTGGTTATATCTCAAAAAAGTATGTTTAGAGGGGCTGGTCCTATGGCCGAGTGGTTCAGCAGCCCAGGGTTTTGCCAGTTTGAATCCTGGGTGCAGACATGGCACCGCTCAAGCCACGCTGAGGTGGCATCCCACATGCCACAACTAGAAGGATCCACAACTAAAAATACACAACTATGTACCAGGGGACTTTGGGAAAAAAAGGAAAAATAAAATCTTAAAAAAAAAAAAAGTATGTTTAGAGAAAACCCTAAATTGCTAATGGATATGTATAGTGTAGTATCATTGATGAAATGACACTACTGTGGATATATTCATATGTACAAGATTTTTAAGAAGTGCATGGGGATGATTTCTCTTTACCGCAGGGTAATAATGTATTCTGGGAAGAAAAATGTGGTGATGATGGGAGGAAGATAAAAGGATGAAGCCTCAGTTCTATTGATAGTGTTTTATTTCTTTAAAAAAAGTCAGAAACAAATATAGTACCTAGTATGTGTGATACATGGAATCTTTGTTATATTCTGTACATTTGAGATATTTCACAATTTGAAAAAGAGCAAAGGGGCCAGCCCGGTGGTGCACATTCCGCTTTGGTGGCGCTGGGGTTTGCCAGTTGGGATTCCGGGTGCTGACATGGCACCACTTGTCAAGCCATGCTGTGGCAGGTGTCCCACATATAAATAGAGGAAGATGGGCACAGATGTTAGCTCAGGGCCAGTCTTCCTTAGCAAAAAGAGAAGGATTGGTAGCAGTTAGCTCAGGGCTAATCTTCCTCAAAAAAAAAAAAAAGAAAAAGAAAAAGAGCAACTTTGCTCATATATTAGTTCATATATAAGGAATGAACCAATTATAATAGTTGGCAAAGGGTCAGAGAAAAACACCCTGTCAGGTATCTTAGAAAATGGCCAACTAGCCTTCTCCTGGCTATACTCTCACTTCAACTGTGTTGTTTTCTTTCTCATTTCCATATTGTGTTATAGTGAAGATTTTCCAGCCCACCAAAGGCCTGACTATTTTTAGTACACATGGATGTTATGGATAGTTGTTTATATTTTGGTTTTCTCCTTTTGTCCCTAATCTGACCTCCTTAAGGGCAACAATGCTGCTTTTTCATTTTTTTCTCCTCTAAGAATTCTATACATGGTTGTTGAAAAAATAATTTTGTGAAGGTTTGGATTTAATTTGAGGTATATGAACTTTGGGTGGCACTAATTTGTAGGGCATAAAAGTACATTAATAATAAATAAAACAACTACTATTATCAGAATGTTTTTAAAAAGTGATTATCTTACAAAAGTAGCAAGCTCATAAGAAAAGGTATGTTCATCACATGATAGTATAAATTTTGACAGAGCACCTTTAAGTACCAACTCTTAATGCTCTACATTTCATTGAATTTTTGATACTGACAGGTCCTTAGGAATTCCAATGCAGCGCCACTCTCATTTAACGGTTGATAAAAATTGAAAATTGACTTGAGCCTTTTTTTTTTCTGTAAAATGACTAACTTATTTTACGCCCCCAATAGTAGAAATTCCTTTTGGTAACACACAACTGTTGGTGCTTTTTGACATACTCTCAAATCATATTTTAAAAGCTTCCCTACTTTTACAAAGAAGACAGATAGATGGCCAACAGGTACATGAAAAGGTGCTCAGCATCACTAATCATCAGGGAAATGCAAATCAAAACCACAGTGAGATATCACCTCACATCTGTTAGAATGGATATTATCAAAAAGACAAGAAATAACAAGTGTTGGTGAGGATGCAGAGAAAAGAAAACCCTTGTGTTCTGTTGGTGGGAATGTAAATTTGTGCAGCTACTATGAAAAGCAGAGGGTCCTCAAAAAATTAAAAATAGGACTACCGTATGATCCAGCAGTTCCACTTTGGGGTATTTAGCTGAAGAAAACAAAAACACTAACTCAAAAAGAATCTGCAACCCTGTTCATTGCAGAATTATTTACAATAGCCAAGACATGGAAGGAACCTAAGTATCCATTGATGTGGATGAATGGATAAAGACAATGTAGTGTATATATATATATATAGGCAATAGTATATTTATTAATCCACAAAAAAGAACAAAATCTTGCCATTTGCAATAACATGGATGGACCTTGAGGGCATTATGCCGAGTGAAGTAAGTCAGACAGAGAAAGACAAATGCCATCTGATGTCACTTATATGTGGAATCTAAAACAAACAAACAAACAAACAACTCATAGATACAGAGAACAGATTGGTGGTTGCCAGTGGTAGGGGGTGAGAGATGAAGAGTGGGCAAAACGGATGAAGTGGGTCAAAGGGTACCAACTTCTAGTTGTAAATTACATAAGTCCTAAGAATGTAATGTACAACATAGTGACTATCATTAATAATACTGTATTGTATATTTGAAAGTTGCTAAGAGAGTACATCTTAAAAGTTCTCATTGCAAGAAAAGAAATTTGTAACTATGTCTGGTGATGGATGTTAACTAGACTTACTGTGATGATCATTTTGCAATAAATACAAATATCAAATCATTATGTTGTACACCTAAAACTAATATAATTTTATAAGTCAATTACTTCTCAATTAAAAAAAGATTCCTTACTCTTGAAAAGAAAGTTTCTAATAACCATTGTTGTTTATTGCTGTGTATTTTAACAATGTTTGCTGTAAATATTTCTTATCTTTCAATATTTATATCTTGTCTTCCTAAATAACTACTCTTCATTTTGCCTATCCCAAATTCTGACCCCATAGTCAAAATTTTTTTAAAAAACTGTTAAAATGTCTTTTATGAATAAACTATCTTTGGATTTCCTAAAATAGCCATTAGGTAACACAGGTTGGTTTTTAGGATTAAGTGAAATAATTGTGCGGAGAAAGCTACTGAAAACTGAAAAGCCAGATAGATTTAATTTTTCATGGTTAGAACATTTAATAATGGCTATATCTGAGACTCCATAAAATTTTCTTTAAACTGTGATATTAACTAACTTAGAGCCTACTAAACTGTCTAGCTTAGTCTTTAGGAATTATATTACAGATTAATATTCATGTAATGTAGTAGTTAATGTTAATTTAACTACTCCATGGGTATTTTTTGTTTATTTACCTACATATGCCCAGCTTTTGGTCTTACCTTTAAAAATGAAACGGTCACCCATGGATATAATTAAGATGAGAGTATGTGGTTCCCCACTTTACACTCATGCATTTAACTAATGTTAAGGCGCCTGTAGAGAAAATGAATATGGTAAGTAAAATACAGCATTAAGCTAATTATATCACAAGAATAGGTTCTTGCAAGAGCCAGTGTTCAGGAAGAACTTGCAATAGGATGAAAGTCCATTGTTTAAAAAATAGAAATCTTACATTTAAGAAAATGAAACCACTTTATATTTGAAAAAGAAACAAATTTTGTGTAGTAGTTCTTAAGCTTCATCTGCTTTTATTTTTTCTACCCTTCCTCACGCTATGATTAGAGTGGCTTGATGAGTTCTGAAAGCGATCCTAAAGTACAGTTAGTTCCAAATGCCTGAGCTGGATCTCACCAGACATCTCTCGGACTTATGTAGAGAAAACTAAGTCCACCCTGTGGCACAAATCCAGGGACACCATTCACATAGAGTACATCTCTTATTTTCCTGTGGTCATATCTTGGCTCATGCTATTCTCTACACATGGAATGTTCTACTGTATATTCCCTTATATTTCTGTTTGTCAAAATCCAGTCTTTCAGAGTCTATCTTGATAGTCACCTTCTCTAAGAAACTTTTTCTGATCCCCAATTCAAATATAATTTCTCTCACCTTTGAACTATTATAATATTTGTTTATACATTTCTGATGGAATATCTTTGTGTATGAGGAAGGTTGGCCCTGAGCTAACATCTGTTGCCAATCTTCTTCTCTTTGCTTGAGGAAAATTGTCTCTGAGCTAACACGTGTGCCAATCTTCCTCTATTTTATGTGGGTTGCTGCCACAGTGTGGCTTGATGAGCAGTGCTAGGTCCATGCCTGGGATCCAAACCTGTGAACCCTGGACCACCAAAGCAGAGTGCAAAAACTTAACCATCACACCACTGGACTGGCCCTGGAATATCATTTTTGCCTATGCCATTATTTATATGTGTTTTATACTCTCTATAGAGTATAAGCTAATTGAGCAAGACTTTATTCTATGTCCCCACAGGTTTCTAACATATAGAAGATTCATAACTGAGTGGAATGGAACAGAATTAAACTATAAAGACTTAGATCCCTATTCTAGGTTCATCATCCACAAACAATAAACTATTCTTGAGTGATGAACACGAAATTACCAATTATTTTTTTAATAAAATTTGTAAGTAAAATCAATATGAAATAAATGAATGCAACTTTCTGATAGATAAAAGGTCCTAAGTTTAAAAATTGAGTATTAGAAATTCAAATGGCTACCTCCCCAAAATAGACCAGCCCTCAGCTAAATTTGAAATATTAGGTTGATAGGGCTTTAAAAATAGCCTATGAAGTCTCCTTGATTAAAGTTAGATTCTAAGAGTCTGAAGGGCAAAGTAGAATACTTACATATGCAGGGAGCCAAGATCTATTTCCCTGCCTCATATGGGGGCTCACAGTTTGGCCAAAGAGATGCAATAACATGTTTTGTAAATGTGATTGCCTCTGTGGCCTGTTCTGTGGTTCAATGAGGAATAAAGATGACCAAAGTCAGATGAAAGCAGTAAATCCACCAAATGCTTCCAAGATGTATGCACAGCTTGCCCCTCACTTCTGGATGAAGGTTCCAAGTTCTGCATGACATAAAGCCCCAAACAGTAAAAAAAATGTCCAACAATGGCCCAGATAATCAGAGAAAGCCTAGAAGAGGAACTATGCATCAGAACTCCCTTGGGGGATACAAATATGCCTGAGCTAATTATACGCTCTACTGTAAGAGAGATGCCATTCAGTAAGGTTATGTTCTGCTTCATTCGGATTTTTCCTTCTTGGTCCAAGAAGGTTGTCTTGCTTGTCTTGCTTATCTTCTGCTAGTTCTCCATTACTGTGTGTGACATGTTTACTACAGCATATAGAAAAAGAATCAGCCATCTTGTGCTGGAATCACACCTGTGGGTGGATGAGAGGGAAAAAAGATGCTATTCATAAGATGATACAAGAAGATGGAAAAAACAATTCTTGGCAACTCTCAAGCCAACAGTAAATGTGAAGAATGTTTAAAGAATACTCAGGAGAAGTTTCTGAAATGCTGTCACTGAATGAATATACCGAATGACTTTATTTTTAACATGATCCACCCATTCATTTATTCGTTTCCATGCGAAGGTAAAGAACTCAGGAGACAGAGGTTCTAGGAATACAAATGATAAAGCATAATCTCTGCCCATGATCTCAGTCTGATGAGAAAAATTAGAACATAATGTAAAAGATCACTCATGCTGCAATGAGCTCTGGAAGAAGCAGCAATTAACTTGTCTCTGGGATTGTGGAAGTGTCCTTTGGGATCGGAATGATGACTCAGAGTTCCTAGGTGCATGACAGGAGGAATAAGTAGGGTTCACAGCATGTGCAAGACAATGACAAAAGAGAGACCAATGGGGCAGGCCCAGTGGCGTAGCAGTTAAGTGCGCACGTTCGCTTGGGTGGCCCAGGGTTTGCTGGTTTGAATCCCCGGTGTGGACCTATGCACTGCTTGTCAAGCCATGCTGTGGCAGGTGTCCCACATAAAATAGAGGAAGATGGGCATGGATGTTAGCTCAGGGCCAGTTTTCCTCAGCAAAAAAGACGAGGATTGGCAGTAGATGTTAGCTCAGGGCTAATCTTCCTAAAAAAAAAAAAGAAAAGAGAGAGAC
Organism: Equus quagga; assembly: GCF_021613505.1. Classification (NCBI taxonomy): domain Eukaryota; kingdom Metazoa; phylum Chordata; class Mammalia; order Perissodactyla; family Equidae; genus Equus; species Equus quagga. The sequence goes on from NC_060282.1 coordinate 46,985,821, forward strand.
TGGGTAGTTTGGCACAGCTGAAGTTTAAGGTATAGAAAGGGTGGTGCTAGCAGCAGAGCCTAAAGTACATAACTGCAAACTTCAAAAGTTTTCTTGCCATAAAGAGATTGCCCTCTATCCTCTGGATATTTGGGGACCTTCAAAGATTAAACAGATGCAGCAAGATAGGGTCTGCTTCAGAAAGATGAAAGAAATCTAGCATGGAATGATGGCATTTCCCTAAAGTAATTTAAGAAATTTATCACATCCTATCACAGTTGAAGGCATCAACCATAGGACAGTCTCTGAAATGGCTCTCCGTGTTCTTGCTCCTCTCCAGTCATCCTCTACACAGCCTCGGTAAGTAATCTTCAAACATACAAATCACAGGTTATCATATCATTTCTCAGTTTAAATTTATCCAATGGCTTCCATTACACATAACATGATTTCCAAACTCTTTACCAAAAACCCTATGTTATTCTGGCCTCTGCCTACCACTGTGGCTTCAGCTCACAGCTCTCTTGTCCTTATTCACCACCCTCCAATAACACTGGCCGCACTCTTCCTCCAGATCTTCATCCGACATGCCCCTCCTCTTCACTGGCAGAAATCTCTCAAAGCTTGCGTTTTTAAAAAAGTACCCTAACCATTTTTTATCTAAAGTAGGTCCTTCTCCTCGATCCCTCTGAAACCCACTATCATTTATTTTCTTCACAATAACATGGTATGATCTTATTCACTTAAATAAATTTGTGTAATTCTTCCTTGTTTGTGTATTGCCTTCCTCTTCTACTAGAATATAAATCCCTTGAGGACAGAGATTTTATCTTTCTCATTGCATCTTTACTCTCCAACATGTGGTCAGTGTTCACTAGTGATTTCTAGAATGAATGAATAGTAAATTTCACTGTTAAATTCCTTGTCAGGGAGAGGGTACATCAGCAAGATGTCAAGAAATCTAACAATGTGGATGATGCTATCTTAGACAATCGTGTTTTTTTTTCTTAGCAGAATGTGCCCAGGATGTCAGCTAAGCCACTACTTGTAAATCTTTTCTCCTTCTACTAACCCACTGGGGGTTTCTGCACTGTTTTCCAGTGAAAAACTTTTATAATCTCAAAGGTTAAGTTGGCTTTTGATAGGAATTGTAGAGTATTTAGTAGCTACATTGGAAAGGACATTTTCCCTTCAATGGGACTATATTCACTACAATTCATTCACTGATATTGTATTTCTTCCATATTAACACACTAAACATTTTATTATTTCTGAAATTCAAAGAATATTTAAGGAAATGTTTTTAATTGTCTGTCATTTAACTGAAGTATAACTATGCCAAAATCTGAGTTTTTCTGGAAGCAAAAATATGAAAGGTTTTCTCTGAGTCCTTGAAAAAGATCTGTGTGAATTAGGCTCTAAAATGCTTTCATCCAGACCAGACATGCCATGAGTCATTGGAAACTCACTGAACTGAAAGATAGCGGGAAGCAAATCACAGCAGTAAAAAGATTTTCAAAACTGTATAGAAATGGCATAGAAATGATACAGAAAATGGCATAGTTCTTATTGTATTTTATTTACAGAAAAATTTTATTCACAATAGCCAAGATATGGAAATGACCTAAGTATCTCTCAGTGGATGAATGGATAAAGAAGATGTGGTATGTATAAACAATGGAATATTATTGAGCCATGATAAAAAAGGAAATCCTGTCAATTTGCAACAACATGGATGAACCTGGAGAGCATTATGCTAAGTGAAGTAAGCCAGATGCAGAAAGGCGAATACTGCGTGGTATTTGTGGTACGAATACTTATATGTGGAATCTACAAAAAACCATCAAACTCATTGAAACAGAGAGAAGAGAAAAGTGGTTGCCAGGAGCTAGGGGGTGGGGGAATAGGAAAATGTTGGTAAAAGGGTGCAAATTTTCAGCTATAGGATGAATAAGGCCCGAGGATCTAATATATAACATGATGATTATAGTTGATAAAACTGTATTGTATAATTGAAATTTGCGAAGAGTAAAATTTAAGTGTTCTCATCAGAAAAAAAAAGAAAAAGAAAAAAACCCAATAAATATGTGGGGAAAAGAGAAAAATTAAAGTTTGATAGCCTATGCAAAGCACAGGTTCTCTGGTGGTATGATAGGAAAATTCAGAGCATGAGGTTACTTGATTTTATCTTAATAAGAACACAGGGTCCACAGGATGGAACTTAATTTCTGATTGGTAAGGTGCAGGAAAATAAATCCATAGTCCATCCAATCCATTTGTTTCCTTTCTGAACAATCACAACATCTGGTCATGTAAGTCACACTCTCACTCTAACCACATCATAAATCGATAAAGAACCATGTATTTAAAAGAAAAATGAAGGTTTCACAGAGCAAATACATTGGACGTGCCACTTGGTTTTTAAGAAAAGCTATTAGAAATTCCAGAAAGACAAGGTATAACCCCTTGTACTTTTCTTTCTGTTCAAGCCATCAAAGAGTTATGTTGCTGTGACTGGTAACTGATAGAAACAGTCAAACTTCCTTCTCCTGGGAAAATCCAGCCTTGCCCCTCGTGCCCCTTGTAGTTTGAGAATTCCATTAGCAGAGTCAGATAGCAGTCATGTGTCAACAGGTAAGTTCTCCAATTAACTAAAGTGGAGATGTCTTCTCACACTTGACCTGAGAAAAATACAGGTTCTGCCCATGATGTTGTAGGAAAAGTCCAGAGCTTTGTATCCTGTTGCTCCATAGTGTCTTAATAAAACAGAGCTTTGGATTCTTGCATTTATACTTAGGAGACAAGGTGAGAGAAGGTGGTTGTGATTTGGGACAGGAAGTAAGAAAGCAAGAAAGAACATATGATTTTTCCCTACGGAAACTGTTTGGTTAGGGAAGGATCTTACCCGTGAGGAGAAGAGCACTTGTCAGATCATTTCCTTGGAAATCTAAATCTTCTTTCCTTACCTGACAGACAGTGCACTGACTTCCTTGTTGTCTTTCTGGAGCTTTAGCTCAGTCTTAGTCCCACTACCTTGACTTCTAGAAGCCAAGCTCCTTTAGTGGCTGCTAAACATGACTATTATTGCTCAAGGGCATTTTACTCTGAAGTGGACTAGTTCTGTTCCCTAATGACTATTTATGTTATATATGCACAAGATAAACGAGATATGAGCAAAGAGGAAGACTCTTTAAATAACTTCAGTTGAAGAGATTTCTTTTTCCCTCCTGCTAAAGGGATACTAATTCTTAAAGAGTTAATCTGAAAGGGTTAGAAATAATAGGCATTGGTCATTTTTCACCATGAAGAAACTACTGTGTCTACTTGATCTTCATTTGGTAGAATTGTTAAATTATCTTAGTAAGGATGTGTTCATTCATTGCCCATCACCCATGACCATGCAAAGTATTTGAAAGAGAACTGAAAAAAAATTGAGCTTTTCAAAATTCATCTCCTTTTTTCCCACTGGAAATTAATGTCTCCTCATTTACATAGATTTTTTTTCTTATGAAGAGTAATTGTTAGAAATAACATCATTCTACTTTTTAAATTTCTTGATATAGTTCCAGAATCATTACTAACTTAAAAATTTTTAAGGTTCTTCCATTTATTATCCTTTTGATAGTCACCATCTATTTACTGTATTTCAGCAAAGTTTTACTTATCCAGTCTTCTCTTTTCTTGTTTCTGATGATCTCATCAATTTTCATGATTTTAAATAACGTCTATATGCTCTCTATTTATTGATGACTCCAAAATTTATTTATCCAGTTCATATTTCTCTGATCACAGACTGGTGCTTGATATTTTAGACTTCTCATTGCAATCTCAAACTTAACATACCCCAAACTGAACTTCGGTATTTTTCATCCCAAATCTGGTTGTTCTCAGTTTTTTCTATTTCAGAAACTGATAATATTATTCAACCACATTTTAAAGCTTAAACCTTGGGTGTTGTCTTGACTCTTCTTTTCCCCCATCCCCATATTTCCATAGCCAATACGTGGGCAAGTTCTTTCTGCAAAATATATCTTGATTCTGCCACTTATCTCCATCTCCACTGCCAAGACCCTCGTCCAAGTCACACAATCTCCCACCTGACTGGTCTTCCCTTCTCTACTCTTGAGTTCCTAAAATTCATATTTGCATGTAGTAGCCTGTGTGATTTTTAAAACTGCAAGTCATCACAGGACTACTCTTCCAGAAACCCTCCATAATGTTCTCTTTGCACTTGGGATTATACACACACACTCTTTCCTGTGGCCTGTAGAGTCCTGTATGATCTCGCTCTTCCCTACCCCCTCCTGTTCACTGTTTCAGTCGCACTGGCCTCCTCTCCATTGCTCAGAGAAAGCTATGCTTTTTCCATCCCAGAGATTTTGCATTTCTTGTTCTCTCAGACTAAATGGTCATATCCTTGTAAGGCTGGTTCCTGCTTTTCTTTCTTTTTTCTTTTTTTCCTTTTCTTTTCTCCCCAAAGCCCCCAGGTACATACTTGTGTATTTTTAGTTGTGGGTCCTTCTAGTTGTGGTATGTGGGATGCCACCTCAGCGTGGCTTGATGAGCGGTGCCATGTCTGCACCCAGGATTCAAACTGACGAAACCCTGGGCCGCCTGCAGCGGAGCACGTGAACTTAACCACTCAGCCACGGGGCTGGCCCCCCTCTGTTTTTTTTGAGGAAGATTAGCCCTGAGCTAACTACTGCCGGTCCTCCCCTTTTTGCTGAGGAAGCCTGGCCCTGAGCTAACATCCATGCCCATCTTCCTCTACTTTTTATATGTGGGACACCTACCACAGCATGGCGAGGCAAGCAGTGCCATGTCTGTACCCGGGATCCGAACCTGAGAACCTGGGGCCACCGAGAAGTGGAATGTGTGAACTTAACTGCTGTGCCACCAGGCCAGCCCCCAACCTGCTTTTCATTTAGGATTCAACTTCAATGACACCTTTTTATTAATTACCCTAGTGTAAGTCTCCCCTGTTATTCACTACTATTGCTTCCTTTTAGTCATCAAAGCTCTAATAACAATCTGTAATTATTTAATATATTTATTTTGTTTATTGTCTATTTGCCCCACTATAATATAAGCTCTCTAAGGACAGAGATGCCACCTCTCCTTACTACCATCACAACTATAGGACCTACTAATAAGTAACAGGCACTCAATAAATCTCTCTTAAGAAATAATACTAGCAACCCCACTTCACATCAAAATCTTGTATTATTTGGTCTGATTTTTCAGCATAGTAATTTTGGTCTGAATTTTCCAACATCTGCACATTTTCACCATGCTGTGCTTATATAAGCAATGCATAGTCATCTCTTTTGATTATGGAACCAAGGAACATGTGATATTGTCCAGAAAAGATTTCCTGATACCTGAATAAAGGACGTTTAATTAGCACTATTGTCTAATGAGTAATACTATTATGAGTTTGAACATACAGTATGCTCCTAATTTCATATCCTGTGCAAGAGTTTACCTTTTAGTAGCAACACTATGTTACTGACTCATGGCCAGCTTAAATATCATTAGAGATCTTTCTTCTTAAAGCATCATAATTTTTTATTACAAATAAATATGTTTATTGTGGAAAAATATTTAAATACAGATAGTTTAGACGGTTAAAATAAAATAATCATAATCCCAACACCTAGAGATCTGTGTCCTTAATCTTTATGACTATTCTACACATAAGTACATATATAGTTTATAAATTTTGAATCATAGCATATATATTTTTAAGAAACACAATTTTCACGAGATATATTCTCACTTTGTAATGACATTAAATATTTTTCTACAGGTCCATGTTAATGGTATATACATGTTCTATTATGAAAATATGCCATAATTTATTTAACAATATTCAAGAAATATCAATTGAGCACATTCGTGGCAGGCATTCTGCTAGACTCATTGAAAGTCATTGTGAATAAGACATAATGCTTGTCCTCAAAGAGTTTACAGTCTCGTGGTGAATACAGACCAAGAGCCAGGCACTTGCAAGGAAGGGAGCTAAAACTGTGACAGGGGTGGGTTTATTAGTTCCCTTTCGCTGCTATAACAATGCAAATGTATTCTCTTCCAGGTCTGGAAGCTACAAGTCTGAAATCAGTTTCACTGGGCTAAAAGTCAAGGTATCAGCAGAGTTGGTTCCTTCTGAAGGTTCTGAAGGGAGAATCTATTTTCTTGCCTTTTCCAGCTTCTAGAGCTGCATTCTTTGCATTCCTTGGCTGGTGGCTCCTTCCTCCATTTTAAATTTAGCAGCATAGCATCTTCAAATCTCTCGCTGCTTCCTTGGTTGCATGCTTTCTTTCTTCTCCCTCTCCCTCTTTCTTTAAAGACACTTGTGATTACATTTAAGGTCCACTCCAAAAATCCAGGATAATCTCTCCATCTCAAGATCTTCAACTTAATCATATCTGCAAAGTCCTTTCTGTCATATAATGTAATATTCACACATGGATTAGAATCTGGAAATCTTTGGCAGCTACTAATTTAGCAGTGGGTAAAGATAGCTTGGGGAGCCCATGGGAAGAGACTCATACCTAGGAGTCAAGGTAGGCTGAGTGCAGCTGTAAATGTCAAAGGTGAGACCTTTCAGAAAAATGTAGATTAGCCAGTAAAGAAAAAGAGAAGAATGGTCTTATTAAAGTAGAAGGAACCAGAGAAAGCTGAGGACAGCTGGGGTTTATGGGCCTGCTGATAGCTTAGGTAGATCAAGTTGAACAAGAAGAATTTGGGGCGGTTAGAAGAAAGAAAGGCAAGCAGAAGCTAGAATTTGAAGGGCTTATGTCCTAGGGTAATGGAAAAGCATTAGAGGGTTTTAAAAGAGGGAGGGACAGATTCATTTTGTGCTCTAGAAAGGTAATGCTGGTTCAGTGTGGAAAATATACTGAGGAAAGTAGCAATCATTTGTTCATTCAATATTCAACAAATATTTTTTCAAACTATTAGGAAATGCTAGGCCTTAAAAGTACTTAAAGGGGTCGGCCGGGTGGTGCAGTGGTTAAGTTCACACGTTTCGCTTCTCTGCAGCCTGGGGTTCTCTGGTTTGGATCCTGGGTGCAGACGTAGCACCGCTTGGCACGCCATGCTGTGGCAGGCGTCCCACATATAAAGTAGAGGAAGATGGGCATGGATGTTAGCTCAAAGCCAGGCTTCCTCAGCAAAAAAGAGGAGGACTGGTAGTAGTTAGCTCAGGGCTAATCTTCTTCTTCTTCTTCTTCAAAAAATTCAAGTACATAAAAAAATAAATAAATAAAAGTACTTAAAATAAGTATGGTTTCCACCGACCCATTTGGAATTTATTTTACTTGGAATAAAGCAAATAGACATTAAATAATCAAACCAATTATTTACAGTTTGAGAAATGGTATAAAAGGAATACATGGGGTGATGTGAGGAAGAATAACTGAGGACCCTACTTTAGATATGATGTTCAGGGAAGAACTTTCGGAGGAAATGAGATCTCAGCTGAGATTTGAAGAGTGAGAAGAAGCCAGGAGAAGATTCCTATCAAGGAAGATACTACTTGTGAAAGGAAGAGATAGAATGCCAGGGGGCCGGTCCCTTGGTCGAGAGGTTAAAGTTCCATGACTCTGCTTTGGTGGCCTGGGTTCACAGGTTCAGAACCCAGGCATGGACATGCTCCACTCATCAGCCATACCGTGGAAGCATCCCACATAAAAAATACAGGAAGACTGGCACAGCTGTTAGCTCACGGCTAATCTTCCACAAGCAAAAACAAAAACAAAAAACAGGAAGATTGGCAAGGATGTTAGCTCATGGCAAAGCTTCCTCACCAAAAAAAAAAAGAATGCCAGTGACTGCAGGGGAGCCAGGAGGAAGAGTGGTGTGACATGAGATCAGAGAGATCAGCAGAGTCAGACCTTGTAGATTTTTTTCTACGCATGAGACATCACTGAAGTGTTTTAAGCCAGAGGGTGACTGGGCTGAGTTTATTTTTTAAATACCAGGTGAATGTGTAAAGGGATGCTATTGATCTGAAGTGTGATAGAGCAATGGAGTGGAAAAGGTTTTCAGATTGAAAATATATCTTTGGAGATACAATTGACAGGACTTGTGATTAATTAGAAATGAATGGTGGGAAGTTTGAGAGTAGAGGGAGGAGGACACAAGGGAGAGAGGGTCAAGCTTATCTGGATAGATGGTGGTATTATTTGCTGAGATATGAAACACAACGAGGAAAGCAAGTTTAGAGTGAGCATGGTGGTGAGGAATGAAAAGGTGAGTTTGGAATGTGGAGTTTCCTGTGGAATATTCAAGTGGGCAGGTTTAGTATGAAGTGAACGTGGAGTTCAGGAGAGACAGCTGATTTTGGGAGTCATTGATGTCTAGACGACATCAAGACCATGGAGGGGGATGAGGTAGATCAGAGAAAGGGTATAGAATAAGAAGATAAGAAGATGCAGACTGAACTGAACCTGGACTAAGATGCTTGACCAGGAGAGGACCAAATGTAGAAGAAAAAACGGGGATGTGTGGTGTGACAAAAGGGAAGACAACCATTGGAAAAGGAGAGAAAGTGAGAGCATGGTCAGCCACATGAAACAGAAGAAGGAAAACTTCCCCTGGATTTAGAAACTAGAGGTTGTGTTAGTCATTTTTGGCCAGAGCAATTTCAGAGGAGTGGTTCAGACAGAAGCCAGAGTAAATGGGCTGAGGAGTGACTAGAAGTTAACTAGGGAGGTGCAAAAGTGAGAACTGCTATAGACAGCTCTTTCAAGAAGTCTGGCCATAACGTTGTTAAGCTATTGGTGGGAGTATCAATGGGTACAAACTCTTAGGAGGAACTTGACCATTACGCACTAACATTTAAAACATTTGTACTCTTTGATCCAAGTAGTTCAATTTCTAGACATGTGCTATAATACTTAAAAAGTATGCAGAAATATATGTGCCTTTTCACATTGTTTCTAACAGCAGAAATCTGGAAAATTAAAATGTTCTTCAGGTGCCAGCCCTGTGGCAGAGTGGTTAAGTTTACTCGCTCTGCTTAGGCGGCCCAGGGTTTCACTAGTTCAGATCCTGGGCATGGACCTGGCACGCTCATCAAGCCATGCTGAGGTGGCATCCCACATAGCAGAACTAAAAGGACCAACAACTACTGGAGACAACAACTGTAATGGGGGGCTTTGGGAAAAAGATTAAAAAAAAGTTCTTCAATAGGAAATAGATATTAGTACATCTCTATAATAAAAAATGGTGTATCTATTATTTAATTAAATTAATTAAATTAATTTCTAGTGGCAAATACAGATAGATATAACCCACATAAGCAAAAGCTCTTTGGCTCCTCAATAATTTTTTTTTTTTTGTGGTGATTGAATCATACATTTTAATTGGGTGTATTTTTTTTTTAACTTTTTATTAAGATTATGATAGTTTACAACCTTGTGAAATTTCATTTGTACATTATTGTTAGTCATGTTGTAGGTGCACCACTTCACCCTTTGTGCCCTCCCCCCACCCCCCATTTCCCCTGGTAACCACCAATCAATTCGCTTTGTCTCTATGTTTAACTTCCACCTATGAGTGGAGTCATACAGAGTTCGTCTTTCTCTGTCTGGTTTATTTCACTTAACATAATACCTTCAAGGTCCATCCATGTTGGTGTGAATGGGACGATTTTGTCTTTTTTATGGCTGAGTAGTATTCCATTGTATATATATACCATATCTTCTTTATCCAATCAGTTGATGGGCATTTAGGTTGCTTCCACATCTTGGCTATTATAAATAATGCTGCAATGAACATAGGGGTGCGTGGGACTTTTGGAATTGCTGATTTCAAGTTCTTTGGATAGATACCCAGTAGTGGGATGGCTGGGTCATAAGGTATTTCTATTTTTAATTTTTTGAGGAATCTCCATACTGTTTTCCTCAATAATTTTTAAGTAATGCCTAAGTAAAAATCATTGTGGATTAATCTTTACATACACCTATGATTATTACCTTAGAGTAAATTCTTGGATGTTGAATTGCTGAATCAAAAAATATGCAAAAGGCTAAGGAGACAGGACAAAGTGTAATGTGGTATTCTGGATGAGATCTCAGATCAGAAAAAGGACATTAGGTAAAAACTAAGGGAATTTGAATGAACTATGGGCTTTAATTAATAATAACATATCAATATTGGTTCATTAATTGTAGTCAATGTACCATACTAATGTAAAATGTTAATAATAGGGAAAACTGAGTACAGAGTATATGGGAATTCTATGTACTAGCTTCTCAATTTTTCTAGCAATCATGAGCTGTTCTAAAAGATAAAGTCTATTTTTAAAAATGGAGTGCATTAGTGTCCTAGGGTTGCCATTAACAAATTACCATGAACTTGGTAATTTAGGAACAGAACAGAAATTTATTCTCCATTGGTCTGGAGGCCAGAAGTCCACAGGGCCATGGTCCCCCTGAAGGCTATGGGAGAGAATCCGTGTTTGCATCTCTCAGTTTCTGGTGGCTCCTGGCATTCCTTGGCTTATGGCTGCATCACTCCAATTTTTGCCTCTGTCTTCACATGGAACTTCTCCTCTTCCATCTGTGTCGTCTCCTCTTCTGTCTCTTATAAAGACACTTGTCATTGGATTTAGGGACCACCCACGTAATCCATGATGACCTCATCTTGACTTCTTTAATTTAATGACATCTGCAAAGATCCCCCCCCCCCCCCCCCCAAATAAGGTCATATTCATAGGTTCCAGGAGTTAGGACTTCAACATATCTTTTTTTAAGGCCACTGTTTGACACATTTTGTGCAGCATTAATAATAAAACAAGATCATGCCAGTCAAAAACTGGAGAATAATGCAAAAGTAATTTTGGTTTTAGAAGATATAATCTGGGTCCTCCTTTCTTTTTTTTTTCTTTTTGAGGACGATTAGCCCTGAGCTAACATCTGCCACCAATCCTCCCCTTTTTGCTGAGGAAGACTGGCCCTGAGCTAACATCTGTGCCCATCTTCCTCTACTTTATATGTGGGACACCTGCCACAGAATGGTTTGACAAGCAGTGTGTAGGTCTGCACCCAGGATCCGAACCAGCGAACCTTGGGCCGCTTCAGCCCGGAATTGCATGCTGAAGAACATGCGAGTTTAACTGCTGGGCCACTGGGCCAGCCCAAGGGCCCTCTTTTCTGACTGTACTTTGCCAGCCAATTTCTTTGCCTGTGAAGACTATTCTGAAATTGAGATCACACAGCTGTATGATCTGCATGTAAAAGACCTTGGAGGGGTGAGTGGGCTGCCAGAGGTTAAAAAGACTAAAGAGATGTGTGCATGTGTCTGTTTTGCTTCCTGATGTAGTGTATACCGAGTCCTTGAACAGTGCCTGGCATACAGAGGATTTCAGGAAATTTTGTTTAGTAAATCCATGATTCGTCTCTGCCACTCTTTGGCATATATATATATATATCTTTGGGAAAGATATATATATATATATATATATATATATATATATATATTTGGCATATATATGTGTGTGTATATATACACACATACATATATATACTCTTTGGCATATATATATCTATCTATCTATCTATCTATCTATCTATCTACATCTATCTATCATTTATTTTTATTTTTTGGTGAGGAAGATTGTCCCTGAGCTAACATCTGTGCCAATCTTCCTCTATATTGTATGTGGGACATCATGACAGCATGGCTTGATGAGTGGTGTGTACGTCTGTGTCTGGGATCATCCAAACCTGCGAACCCCAGGCTTACAAAGTGGAATGTACAAACATAACCATACACTACTGGGCCAGCCCCATATCTATCCTTTTAAACTGTCCTGTATGTATACACTTTCATCTACAACAAGAATTTAGGCAACTTGAGAACAAAGGACCACATCATAATTCTTTCTAGGCTACATAGACCCAACACAGAAACTTCTACACAAGGGGCCTAATAAAGACAGATTAATTCTGATATTATCCATGACTGATTTATCTGTGAGCCTTGCTCATAGCTGGTTTTCCCCCTTTTGGTTGGGATGACGTTTCTTTTGGTGTAAAAGAATACAATGTCGGGTTTCATTATAGCAGCTGTTCAAATGTGTCATCAGGAATTTGGCAAATGAAAGAGGAAGAACCAATTGAGTAATAGAAAGAGTTCAAGAGCTGATTAAGAAGGTCAGGGTGGTTAAAGCAATGCCGTTAGAATCAGCAGTGTTCTTCCTAGACTCTGCAAATTACCAGCTGGGTGACCTAGAGAAAATCACACCTCAATAAACTCTCCTAAGCTCAGTTTCCTCGTCTATATGGTAGGGATAATAATGTTTTCAGAATTAGTGAAATTTGCAAAACAACTTGACAGGGTAAGCCTCGTAGAGAGTAAGCATTCAAAAAATGTTAGCTACTGTATTATTATTAACCAATTCCAGTTTTAAAAATCATCTCTCTGCTAATGACTCACACATTTAAATCTCTGGTCTGGTGCCCTTTCATGATCTCCAGGCAGCTGCCTATGGGATATCTCCAATTGGATGTCTAAAAGTTTTCTCAAATTTATTACATCCAAAACGGATCTCCTTTTTCCACTCCCCCAAAACAAACATTAACCAAAACCAAACCGAATCAAAACAAAACTTGTTTCTACTCTCTTTCCTATCCACTAAATTACTCAGGTCCAAAACCTCGAAGTTATCCTTAATCCTTCCCTTCCCTCTTATCTAATCTATTACCAAATTGTGTTGGTTCTAACTCTAAAATGCATATTGAATCTGTTCCTCTCTCTGTCTAAACTGCTCCACTCTAGCGCAGGCCTTCTAAGTGGAGTCTTACTCTTGCCTCTCCCCTCAGCAATATCTATTTTTCACAGCGCCATCAGTGGGTATAAATTTCTCCTTAAAACTTTTCAGCTATTTTCCATCATGTTTAGAATAAAATTAAACCGCTAAATACACTTGAAGTTCTGGACTGTATTTATCTCTCCGACCATCTCACACCATCCTCCTCCATCATCTTCTAGCTGTATTGCCCCTGGCTCTTCTTCTTCTTCTTCTTCTTTTCTTTTGAGGAAGATTAGCTCTGAGCTAACACCTGCTTACAATCCTCCTCTTCTTTTTGCTGAGGAAGACTGGCCCTGAGCTAACATCGTGCCCATCTTCCTCTACTTTATATGTGGGACGCCTGCCACAGCATGGCTTGCCAAGCAGTGCCATGTCCACACCCGGGATCTGAACTGGTGAACCCTGGGCTGCCGTGTGCACATAACTGCTGAACCACCAGGCTGGCCCCCCACCTCTTATTCTTGCCTGGAAAGTTCTCCTCCCACCCCTCAGCATGGCTGCCTCCTTATCCTCCATAATCTTGCATTGTCAAGTCACTTGCTAAGAGAGGTGTTTCCTACCACCCCAAGCAAATTAATTCTTTCCACTTCACATACAAATTCTCTGTCATGAGACCTTGTTCATTTAGTTACCTTCTTTTTTTGTTTGTTTACTGGATCATTGTTTTACTTAGCCATGAAAAAGTAATTTCCTTGAGGATAGAGTCCTCCTCAAAATGATAATATACAAAGAAAAAGTTATGTGCACATCGTGAAACAACTAGCCCAGTTTCTAGGCTTTCAAAAAGCCTAATTTTGTGTAATCAGTGTAAAGACAAATACAAATAAAAAATGAGGGGGTTACTTCTCCCTGTTGAAGATATTCTCCTCAGAACATTTCCTTTAGAAAATCTTTAATTGTAAGTACTTTCTCATCTCTTTGGAATGTACATAAATCCTTTTGGAGACTAGACAGGACTTTGGTCAACTTTATAGCACAGAAATGTCTTTCTCAAGACCTGGGAGCCATCTCTTTGAAATGTAATCATCAAGGAATATAGCCATCTCCTGGTTTCTATGGGATCCTGGTAGAAGGCTAACTTAGGGGGGCAGCGAGGTGGGGGATCTAGCTCCAAGTTGCAAAACTACCTTGTGTCATAAAGATATGAAAAGTTTATTTGTCCTTTGGATAAAGGCAATCAGCTAACACAGATGGTTACCCCAATTACCAGGTGAATCTAGGATGAAATATGTATGACAAACAAAGCTGTCAAGTCCGCTTACTTGAGGACTAAGTTATTGTTTGTCTTTTTAGTCTTTTTGTTTTGAGGAAGATTAGCCCTGAGCTAACTGCTGCCAATCCTCCTCTTTTTGCTGAGGAAGACTGGCCCTGAGCTAACATCCGTGCCCATCTTCCTCTATTTTATGTGGGACCCCTGCTTCAGCGTGGCTTGACAAGCGGTACCATGTCTGCTCCCGGGATCGGAACCGGCGAACCCCAGGACGCAGAGAAGTGGAATGTGTGAACTTAACCACTGCGCCACCAGGCCGGCCCCAAGTTTCTTCTTTTAATTCAGTGTAATTTTCTTTACACAATGACTGTGGCAAGAATGATAATATTGATGAGGGTTATTTTAGGCTGGTTACTTTTAAAAACTGCAGACGGGGGGCTGGCCCCGTGGCTGAGTGGTTAGGTTCGCGCACTCTGCTTTGGCGGCCCAGGGTTTTGCCAGTTTGAATCCTGGGCACGAACATGGCACCACTTATCGGGCCATGCTGAGGTGGCATCCCACATACCACAACTAGAAGGACCCACAACTCAAAATACACAACTATGTACTGGGGGGCTTTGGGAGAAAAAGAAAAAATAAAATCATTTGTGTCAATATGTACTGTATACTACAGCTTTAAAAGAAAATTTAAAAACTGCAGACAGGAAGGAAGCTCTGAGGAGTAGAATTTACTTACCCTTTGTTAAGAGACATTTGCATTTGTGAAGGAAGTCTCCATCTGTGAGGGTGTCTCCCTCTCTGCACCAGGAGGAAGAGGGGATGACCTTATCTCTAGAAACTCTTAATGGGGACCGCAAGGACTTAAGTCTTGTTTATTGTGCTTGTCTGGTAACGTCACATAGATGACTCCTCCCACCACCAACATCCTCTGGGAAGCATAGGACATCCTGACTTAATCTGGTCTGATTCTTATCTAAAGCTATAGGACCACCCAATAACCAGACCCCACCTGCACTGATACCATTTTAACAACTTTTTTTCCATATTCTTTCGTTTGTCTTGTAAAGAGATACTCACATACCTATGCCTTAAATTTAGCCCTACCTTCAACCCAGGTTTGCAGTAGCTCTTCACTGCCAATGGGTCCTGTCCCCATGCAGCAGCAGCTCTGACTGCTCATGGGTCCCGTCCCCATGCTATTCCACACTATTCTCTGAATAAAAGAGCACTGCTGCCAGACCTTGAGTCTAAGAAAACTTTCTTTTGACTCTTCAGCTCGCCAACCCTGCATCAATATGACCTATAATGGAGAAAAAGAGAAGTAATTAAAAAAAAGTTTTATGTTGATCAATGCTTAAGAAATAGTGTCCTTCAGATAGCCATTAATTTATAAAAAAAGTAACTGGGAGATCTCATTGAACTTTGCAATCAATGTCTTATAGGGAAGGAAAAAGTCTTCCTTGACCCTCTTAGGGTCCCTGGCTGGGTCAGAACATTAAACTAAGACAGATTAACAGAAGAAAAGCATACACATTTTATTGAATTTTTACACGTACATGGGAGCCTTCACAAGAGAATGAAGACCTGAAAAAGCGACCAGAATGGGGAGCTTTTACACCTTTTAGACAAAAAAATAATACATTTGTGAAGAATTGACAAGACAGAGGGGTTTGGCCTAGGGGTAGTAAATGATGAATTAGTAACTAAGATGATAAAGGTTAGTTTAATAAGGTTTGTTTATACAGATATCTTGGCTGCAAATTCCTGGTCTCTGGTGAGAAGAATGTCTTCCTTCCTCCTGGTACAGGGAGGGTACCTTTCTTCTGGGAGTTTTTATGACCTGTTTCAGGGATAGGCAGAGGTCAGTGATCTTCCTGCTTCTGCTGTTTTCTCAAACTCCTTCAGCTTAAGATATTCAATATGCCAAGATGTTATATTTTGTAGTAGTGTGTCCTGAACCCTATCAGACTAAAACTAGAAGCCTCTGAAGTCTGCATTTCCTGCAGGCTTAGAATTGCAAAACTATTTTTTCCCCTCTAAATACAATATCGTTAGAGGGAAAACCACTTCCTGAGATTATGCTGTCAAAGACTACAAAGAACTTGCAATAGAGATGTTTCTTCCCCAGGAATTCTATTTACTTTTAAAACTGTCTCTTACTGACATAAAAGATGAAACGTTATTCTTTAAAAGAAAACTTTTCTCCAATAAGCCTGTATTTCAGGAATGATTTTTCCTATAATACTCAGGAACAAGATGCATCTATTTATGTTTCTAAGTTAATTAAATTGGCTCAGGCTCTTACCTGATAGAGTTGGTGGGAAGTCTGAATCTCGCTCTTTCTTCAGGGTCCTGAGGGTTATACCCAACCTGGCAGGTGGAATGTGGAGAAGTCTCATACTCCAAGGACCACACCTTTAACTTGCGGTACTGTCATTCTGCTTGCTCCTTCTGCTACATGCAGGTGCTGTTGGATGCTGGTCCTGCCTGAAGTGGACAAGCCCAACTTGCTGCTATCCACTCCTCCTGCCTCTGACCCCCATCCTGGCACCTGTGGAGTGCTATGCCTTCTTGAGTCCAGCGTTCACTACCAATGAAGACCTCCAAAACCACCGTCCACCCTTAGAGCATCAGGAAAGCTGCTTCTCAGTCAGGGCTGCATTAGGACTTTGGTGGTCTCCTTCCTCCATAAAACACATTTAAAAATCATATCTTACAACTGCATTCTTATAAAGACTGCTATAATCCTAGCTGTATTTGTTGTTGTTATATTCATTTTTTTCCTTCTAATTTTAAGAGAAATTAAACTTAAAACATTTTCATGGGCCCCAGGCTCTGTGCCTACAGTGTTTAACAGACAAGTGGGCCAGCCTCCCAGTACTACTTTTCAGCTTCCTCCCTTAGGGGAGATTCAGCTCCATGGCCCACAAGGAGCCTAAAATTCTAAAACTATTAACTCATCTCTGTGAGTAAAAGAAATTTAGAATTTTGAGTCCTTGTAATCTTTGTGGGAGGCCTGGGTGAAATATCTCTCATTTGCTTGTGATAAGGTTATGCCCCTAAAACTAGAAAGAGTTAATTTTTCAATCTTTTAAAAATTTTCCTGATGCTTTAAACTTTGTACCATTCTGCTAAGGGGCAGATGTGGAAGCAGGGGTGGTGGCTATCCTGCCAGCCCAGAGTCTTAATGAGCACGTCTTTTTCTCTTCAACATTTTTCATTCAGTGTTGAAAACTACTTGGAGAATGTGTCAGAAATAAAGGTGAGGGAGGGAGGGAGAAGGTGAGAGCTCAGCACTGTATGACTTTAGTAAGAGGAAGAGGCTTCAAACGAAATGAAAAGTACTTGCAGCGATTTTCTTGGTAGTGTCCCTGTTTGCTCAAGGTCTCAAAATATCCTCAAAAAGGAATCAACCAAAGATTATGGAAGTTGGAGCTTTGGACTGGTTATCTACTATAGTGAACTCCCAGTAGTTGAATGAGAAGTGGCACATTTTTTCAAGAATGAACAGTTTCTAGGTTGTTATTTTGAGGACCATAGTGTGAGGAGGGTAGAATTCCCCCCCTTTCCCCTTCTGGTTCTTATGGCAGGTTGAAAAATTAAAATGACATAAGGCAGGTTAATAGGAGAAAATAAAACAAAGTTTAATATGTGCTGTGGAATAAAATGAAATTAAAACAACTCCTGAGAACTAGATGGATTCTATGTGGCTAACCAGAACCTAAAATCAAAATTGAGTCAAATGGCCATGATGGGACTGGGATGCAGTCACATACTCTGTTCTCAGGAAAACCACAGAATGCGTTCTTAAGCTTTGACGCTGCCAAAGTTCCTATTTTACAAAAGCCCCAAACAGCCCCCTGGGCCTACCCAATAAAACGGTGACCTGTGACAACCAATCATCACTAAGAGGCTTGCATCCCTCATTTGCATAAGCAGACCTGAGTGGGGAAACTCGATGGCAAATTTTTTTTGAGACAGCCCTCTTCCTTTGTTCTCCTGGCGCATACTTTTGGTTTGCTGCCTAAGGCCACGTCTTCTGGGTTTGAAACTGTATGAGCAGTAAAGCTTTCCTACTAAATTCTTGTATTCCAGAGAGTTTTGTTGACACTGCCCATGGGGAATTCACATAAGCATGAAGCATTCAAAAGACAGTCAGGCAAAATGAAGTATATAAGTCTTTCTGAACCAAGAAGAAGGAGACAGAGGTCTGAGACTTCAAAGGGGGTGAAAGCAACTTACAGGAGGTGAAAAGAGTTAATATTTGGTAAACAAATGTTTGCCATGCCTTGTGAAGACAATGGGATCCAAGAGAGAACTTTGATCAAATAAGTCTTGCTGGTTTCTGCCTGTCTACCACACCTACTTCACATTATACTAGAGTTATTATGGTGATAGTTTCTTCCTGGGACAGGCCTTCTATCTTAAATTCTTTTAGGCAGTTTGGGGGAAGGTCAAAGGTTCTTCCTGCATCTTCTGAGCCTTGGTTGTTTTCAGCTCGAAATAATCTGCATAGCAGACTGGCTCATCTTGGGATGGTCTGCCCTGAACACCGTCAATAGTTTAAAATTTTTCTACATCTATAGTTGTTTCTATTTCACGGTAATATTTAGTTTTAAAGATAGATTCACTCAAATCTCTCCAAGGATATTATTTATACTTATTTTACAGTTGTCTTCTGTTTAGTCTATAATTTTCTTAGGTTTTTTCCTTCAGATGTTGAATTTGGGGATTCTTTTTAAAGTTGGTATCCTTAAATCATGAGATTTTGGTGGGCACCGTGCCTTGCACCTAGATTTCATAAGTAGAGCCTGAACAATAGCATATTGTTTCTATGTTAAGGACAGGAGACAGCCCCTTTAACTATTTTAATATACTCGCAAAAAAAAAAAGTATGCTTACACTTACACATTTTAGATGAAAAAACAAGACGTTTAAAACTGACCTGGAAATAGAGATCATTTTGATTAAACTTGTAGATTCCATATTCTTTTATGATAAATAGTAAGTAAATACTTTAAAAGTATTTCAATTATATTCACTAGTGACTAGGTAAATAATTGTACCTAAATAGTGATGATTAATTGACCTTCGTCAAGTTGAAGGAGGAAGCCTGTGGCATTTTACAGACATTATCCTTGGCCTAGTACCAGTCAACATTTGATTTAGTAATTTGGATGAAATTACAAAAGGCAACTTTGTCAAATTTGTGGGTGATAAGCTGGGAGATTCCATTTTTAGGCATCAAAACTATATTGAATGACTGGAACTAGGGTTGATTTTAGAAAAATTTATTTAAGAGACAACAGCAAAGTGTTCTGTATAGGCCTCAAACACTATGAGTATAAAAATAGAGAAATAAGACAAAACAGCATAGATGTAAAAGACAGGATCTTTAGCTGATAGTTAAGTATCAATTCAACAGTGACATGTGACTGGCAAAAATGGGCTTTTAGTATATTAATTATAAAGGAGGAAATAGCCCAACTATGCTGGTAAGACCTAACTAGGAACATCATGTACAGTTATGGGTACCATAATTTAAGAGGAATAAAGATCATGCCTCTTAAATAGCCATTGAAGGAAGAAGGGATTACTCCAAAGAAAAAAAAAAAAAGTCATCAAGAACAGAAGAGCTGTCTGGAAATATTATAAAGGGCTGTCATATGGAAGAGGGACTAGATTTACTCTACATATTATTCTAAGGTTTGGAACAAAGACCAATAGATACATACTATAGGGAAATAGATTTTAAATCAATTTACGAAATGACAAATAGAAATGGCAAGCAATAGAATATATTGGAGTATATGAGGAAGCCATTTGCTGTAAACCTAATTTGGCCTGACTTTGTTTTTCCAAAAGGGCCTGACATAGCCATTGAGCATGTACTGTATATCTGCTTTAAACATTTACTATGGCAAGAACAAATGGCCTTAAGATAAAGGTGCAACTTCCCCCACACTGGCATTTCCTTAAGGATAAGCATCTTTCCTTAAGCTAGGAACTGATTGCTGTGCTCGCCCTTGATCACCCAGCTCACCTGTGACCATGCAGCTTGAGACGAGACAACAGACCTGCCACCCTGCTGTGTTCACCAAGACAGCAGATCTACCTGCTGTGTCCATCAGTGGCTGTGCCAACAGAGCAGTCTCGTGACTATTGTAAAAGGACATTTCAATCAGATGTGAAACATCCTGTTTGGGGGTATATAACCACTCTGTACACCCCACTTCTTTGGTGCCCCTTCCTCCTTTGGGAAGAAAGCCCCGGGCCATGGTCCTCACATTTTAGCTAAGAATAAATTCACCCCAAATTTTCATTTATAGATTGGTTATGGATTATTTTCATAGACAGAAAGAACTATCTGATAGAACTGTTTAGAGGTGAAGTACATTGCCTGAATAGGTAATAAGTTTCCTCCTCATCAATGGAAGTTTTTGATCATGAGATATTGCCTTATTTAACGTCTTTATTGTAAGGAATTTGAGGCATCCAGTGCATAACTGCCCCTTTCAACCTAAAGATTTGTTAATTCTATGACATTAAATTACATGATTAAGAACGAAATTGGTAACAAGAGTAGAGGCAGTGTAGAAAAATTTTCCAGGACAAGGACTAGAATGGATAGACACATCAAAGGAAGATTGTTTTCAAAGAAAATATGGCAAAAATGACTCATTGGAGAAGAAGAGATAAAGCAGGAGGCAGGTTGGGAACTAGTCTCTTCAGGAGATGGGAGGTACAATTTTAGAGGAGAAACATATTTCTGAAACTAATGAGATGTTTGTGAGAATGGCTAAACATGAAAGCTTACTGACTTTGCTTTTCTCCTACCTGGTCATAATTTTTCTTCATAAATTAGGGAACTGAGTATTTGACTGAAGGGGGTGAGGGTGGGCAGAGGATTAATGACAAAGGAGGGAAACAAAACCCAGCCCCCACAGCTTGATACTGCTGCTGCAACACCCCAGTCTTTCCAAGTTGTGCCCCTTTCTTTAGTACAGCGTAACTTTACGGACAATTTAGTCTTGCTTCTTGTCCCGTATCAGCTCTGCTTTTATATATAACAGCTCTGCTGTTATAATTCAACTGTTTGTCCCATCTGAAGCTCTTCCTTAAAGAGCTGAGTTCTAGATTCTAATCTACTGATCTTATTATCATGTTTAAGTGAAGTGATCTTTCCACAATGCAAAACATGACTAAAACTGTTCTAGGAATTCAAGTTAGATGCAAAAAGAAGTAAAATTTTCTAATCAAATCTCAGTTCTGAGACTGTACATTCTGAAGACGAGTGTGGCAATCAGACATAAGGAAAACAGATCTGTGAACCTCAAGAGACATTATTTTATGTACAATTCTATCATGTTTCTTAAAACAAAGGGCCTCAGACTTCAGCATACATAATGGCCTGGAGGGTTTGTTAAAACAGATTCCTGGACCTCACCAGAGATCTATTCAGAAGGTGTGAGATTGGGGCCATGGATTTGCATTTCTAACAACTGCCAGTTGATGCTGAGGCAGCTGCTCTGTGGACTACACTCACTTCTGGGTAGCACTGTCTTAAAAAACACTGCAAAGAAGGCCTTCTTTAGCATTATCTAGTACTATCTAGTGAAAAAACATATTATTACAGATTATTAGGTCCCTTCCTAGAGTGACTGAATCTTAATCTGTCATTCTCCTACTAGTTGTATAATTGTTGTCATTCATGTACTATCTATAATTTAGTACTTCTAATTCTTTTTATTATTATAAAGTGAAACTTTACATATTATAAACAGAAAACTAGTACCACTTGTCATATCTAGAATGTCATTTCAAATGAATTTAAAAAATTCTAAAATTCTTGCTAAATATGGTTCCTGAAGTTTTGAGCCTGAAGCCTATTCTTTTTGTTAACCAGGGGGATTAAAAGATGAAAGCACAATTGTGACGTTCTCCTTTACTTAATTAGAAGGCTGAAGAACTGAAAAGGACTTCCTTATTATATGACTCAAATGTTATTTAGTGCTGAACTAAAATATACTTAAAACAATCCCATCTATTACTAGCTATACTTGCACTACCTCCTGGGAAACTTGATTTAAAGAAAACTTCTTCCTTCCTTCTCCAGCTTCCATTCCACTGGACTACCGATTAGAGAGAGATTTAGAAAGTATCTGGCTCAGTGCCAGGCCCTGTTCTATACTGATTGGTCATACTCTGTTGCACCTTCCCCTAAACATCCCTGTGTTATTAAATACGGGTTATAATGAAAATTGGCTGCTGAGATTGTAACAGTTCTCTTGGGGATGAGGCTTACTCCAGATTCATCTTGATCCCTGACACCAATATTTTATTCTCATCACATTGTTATCATTTGTACAGAAAAAGTTTGCAGAGTTGTAATGATGATGCCTACGTGTGCCTCCCTCATATTAAATCACGGGAGAAAGTGACTGGAATGCACACAGCCATAAGCATACAGACTGGTTGGAGAGCTGTGAGTTTAGATCTAAGCAGAAAGTGGAAAAGACAGGGTAGTGTTCACTTTACCCATCCAGATCTACCACACCATCAAATTGATATAAAAGTGATTCTGAAGCCACCAAGATTCAAAAGAATTATTTTTTTATAATATATAGAGAGAAAGGGGGAAAAGCCAAACTATGTCTCAGACGAGTAATAATCCACAAAGAAAGTGAATGTGATAATGGCTTCCATCAGAAACACATGATACCTTAAGGCATTGTCATGTATAAGAAGAATATAATTATTACACTTTAAAAAATAGTTTCAATTAACCAAAGAGACAAAAAATTGAACTATGTAGCAAAATGCCAGTTTCTACTTATATTAATTAAAAAAAACCTGTAACGTCATGGAAGGAAACTAGTATTTACCTGAAGAAGAAACTTCTTTAAGCTTCCAGTTCTCATAAGGATTTTATAAAAACAATATGATCAAGGCAACAGAAATACCTTGATCAGTACCCTTTCATAACCTCACTTTTCCTCTTGAAATACCTTGAACAGTACCCTTTCATAAACTCACTTTTCCTCTTGAAAAAGAGTCACCTATAAGCTTTTATTTTGAAATAAATTTAAAGATGGTGATCGAGAAGCCATAAATATTTCTGGGTATGGCTGAAGACCCATTTGCTTGTTATCTTTCAACTTCTGTACTATAACTTTGGCAAATTCTTCTCCTTGGATGTCAGTGGTGTCCAGTAATTGTCTGACTTTTGAGGTCCTTGTAGGTTTGGTACTAACGAGTTCATAGTCCTCCTTCATGATCAAATCCCTGGACAGAAGGGCATCTAGTGATTGGTTAAGGCAGGCTTCAGTCATCTGGTTCACAATGTCTTCTCTCTTACTCTGGATCCACTGTTGGGCTATACCAGGTTGTAATCGCTCTACAGAAGAGTAAGGGATGACAATTAAAAAGGTGAGGACAGATATACAGCTATGAGTAAAATTACATTAAAAAAAATACTGCATAAAACCTAATTTTCCTATGATTGTGTCAATATGTAATACCAGTATTTTGGGCCATGCTCTTAATTTTCAGGAAACTTTCAGACATTTGGGTTACCTCTTCCCCTCCCCTCTCAGAAAAAGCACTGCCTTTTTATATGCTATAAATCATGGAGCAAAAACTATTTTATTTTTATTTTTCGTTTCTTTTTTAATATAAAGGATATCTGCACATTTGTTAAATAAACAAAAATAATTTTACCTTTAGTAACATATTAAGTCACATCTCCTCTCAGCACTCCTTTCTAGTCAAATGTTCATAGAATACCATTTGGGCCTATTATCACACGTCAGCAGTCATACCTTCTGGGATTGGAAGTGCTTTCCTACCTAAGAAGGTATCTATTTATTATATTGAGGAAATAAAGACAAATAAAACTTACTGTATGGCAAATCTTCTGAACACATAGATGTGAGGTAAATGACCGCATTTATAAAGTGTCTCATAGTAAATATTTACCTGAATTTCCCTCAGCTGAGAGTGAATTTATTATTGCTAAAGCGCATGGGGTGGTCTTGTGATCACAGAATGTTGCTCTCTGAGCTGCAGGAATGTTACTACCACAACTGTGATTTACTGGACAGTGATGCAGCACAGAATAGTCTTCAGTTTTTCCTATAAAACACAACATATTCATTAGAAGTAGAATATTCCTTAGATATTCCTATTAGCTAAGACATCAACATCTGGGTCACAGAGGATACTACTCAATGTCTTTAATTTTTCACTGTTATTAAAAAGCTGGTTCATAAACCGAATTCTGTAAGTAAATATTTTTTAGAACAAAAAAGGGTTTATACTGAATGTTTTTACCATACTTCTGTCTTGTCCTATGTAAATTATAAATCATAGAATTTTACTTCTTCACATAATCCCATTATTTCTTCTTCTGTGTCATCTTCCTCCTGCACTTCAAATGTGTCCTCTAAATCTATGTATGTCTTTCTTTCTACACTCTCTTTTGGCAATCCTTTTTAACCTCCGGGCCTCAATTACTACCTCTTCCCAAATCCATGTAATTAAATTCTCTTCATTGAATCTTAATCTTACATGTTCAACAGCCCACTGGACATCACCCTAATATGTGCGGCTAAGCACCTCAGATTAAAAAAACATTAAAAACTTAATTATTCATCTTAACTCTAAAATTTGTTTCAACTCCTATTTCTGTTAATAGCACCAATGTTCCCCCAGTCACCAGGCTTAACAACTTGTTTGGTTTTATCTTTTCTCTTTAGTCCTACAAGTGAAAAGTTATAACGTCCTTTCAGTGTGTCCTCCACAACATCACTCATACCACTCTTTCCTCTGGTACTCTGGATCAGGTCTCATAATCTCTGACCTATACTACAGTAATAGACCAATAGTTCTCCCCACCTTGAGTCTCCTTTTCCTTCTAAAATATGCTGCATATTCCAGCCAGGATGAATCTTCCTAAAGCAAAAAATTTTATCATGTCATACCATTGCTCAAAAACTTGCAATAGTTTGCTCCCTACCCAAGTAAAAAAACCCAAATAGCTTAGCCTGGTGTTTGTTAGAATTCACAATGGTATGACTCCACCCTCCTGATCTTCTCTCTCTTTTCATTTAACCTCTTTACCAGCTCAATCCAATTACTTGCTGTTCTCATGTTGCTTCTGTGCCTCTATGTTGTTCCTTGGCCTGGAATGACCATCCTTTATAACTATATCTGACCTCCAGCCAGCCAGAAATAATTTCTTCAGGATGACAACACGGTATAGTGGAGTGACATGAAAATATTTATCAAAAGACCTGGCTTCAAGTCTTGGATTTGCCAGCTACTAGCTATATGAGCCAGAAGTCTGGATCTTAAGCCTTTAAAATGATGAAATCTCCCTCACAAGGTTGCTGGGAAAGTACTTTGTAAAAAATGTTACACTTCCACTGTAATGCTTTAGCTTTATATCCATATCTCTTACAATGCATCATTTTCTATCTAAAACTATGATTACTTAGAAACAGTTCTCCCCTTTCTTAGAAGAGTTTTTTTTGTATCTTTCCACAGTGTCTAACATAATGCCTTTAATACTTAAATGTATTTGTTGAACATCCCACTACTATTTGTACATCTTTAGACTGTCAATTTTTAAAAATGAGTTATGAATGCAAATGACAGACATGTTCCATACAAACCATGATTGCTTGCCAAGAATATGGTCTTGAAAGAAAATGGAAAACTTGCGAGTAATGCTGATTGAAAAATTTACGTACTAGATAAAAAATCATTGTCTTGAGCTGAGAGGGACTTTGAGGTTCTGAGAGAACTACTACTTTTATGGAGTTGAGAGGATCCACACGATTCCTAAAATAAAGAGAGGATAAATGATTTAGGTTAATGGAAAATCATTTAATAGGTTATACAACTTTGGGGCCAGCCTGGTGGTGTAGTGGTTATGGTCATGGACTCTGTTTCATTGGCCTGGGGTTTGCTGGTTCTGGGTGCAGACCTACACATTGCTCAACAAGCCATCCTGTGGCAGAATCCCACACAGAAGACGAATAACAACTAGGATATACAACTATGTACTGGGGCTTTGGGGAGGAAAAAAAAAAAGAGGAAGATTGGCAACAGATGTTAGCTCAGGGCCAGGCTTCCTCACCAAAAAGCATAATTTAAAAAAAAGTCATACAGCTTTAATTTCTAAATAGTTCTTGCTTTTGGCTTATGATAAATGAAGAATCAAAACTACTACAAATTATATCTGACTAAATTAAAGAAACACATATATAAAGTAACCAACAAAAATGAACTTTATTTATCAACTCTAATTGGAGAGAGAGGGCAATAATTAAATACTTTGGAAATCATTATTTTTTCAATATTTTCTACATTATCTCAGAGGCTCTGCCTAGTGGATGGGAAATTTGAAATCTGAAACTCTGGTTACCTATTGATTTAGAGCAAATGCCTATTCTCAATGCCTCAGGTTCCTTCAACATGAAGGGGCAGGAATCCATGAAAAAAGTAATATAGACCTTGGCTCCACTTCTAGCTCTGTCATGGAATTATTGACTAACTTTCGACAAGGCATTTAAACTCTCTGGCTCTCAAGTTCTTTTTCTGTAGTGTCTAACAATGTGCATGTATGGGCTCAAAGATCCAATGAAACAGTGTATATAAAGGTGATTCAAAAACTATGTTCTGTGCTTTAAGGTTCATTTTGAACATATTATTACTGAACATATGAATATGTTCAGATGAACATATAAATAATGAATATATATACATGAACATATATATTCTTAAAAGAAATGACTAATATGACATAAGTCTGAAAGAATGCTACTAAGGAAATCATTCTTTCTGGAGAGCCACAAAAATAGCATTTTCCTTTTATTAATCACTGTAAGAAATAAGAACAAGGCAGATATTATAGCTGTTTTATATTTGGATAAGAAGACACAAATATTGTGGCAGAACTGTAATCAATGATTTATTTAGTACTACCCTGTAACACCATTCATCATATAAAACAATGACAGGTATAGAAGTCAATGCCAAACAAAGAAGCAAGGACTGTGATTTGATGAGATGAACAATGAACTGAGAATCAGGAGAGCTGGATTTCAAGTTGGAGATTGCCATGGGCTACCTAACAAATCCTAGAACCCCCTGAACTTTAGTTTCCCATCTATAAAAGGAGTTAGACTAAATGATTTTTCATATTTTCTCACATTTTCAGTTTATCAATATAATTTGTTTTACCTCCTGTGGACCATGATTTACAGACAGGTTCAGAGATAACTCCATTTTCTTCTTGTCACATAAGTGAACAGTACTCGAAGCACTCTGTAACTGGAATGAATACATATATGAACTTTAATTGGAGGTGATCAGGAAATTATGAGTAAAATACAGTCTACTTAACATTTTTTTTATTTATGCAAAGTCAATGGAAAGAGAATGTAATCAGTTTGATGATATAGTATATAATTTACAGATAGAGACGGTGTAGAACAGGGACAATAACTTTAGAGACAGACTTTGAAACCCACCTCATATCAATTTGCTACCTCGAGCAAATTATTGATCTACCAAGTCTTCATCTTTAAAAACAGATCAATACCTACATGCAGGATTGTTCTAGTAATTAAGTGAGATAATAAATATAAAGTATTTGGTACAAACTAGGTACTTAATAAATTTTGGGGGTGTGTGTGTGTCTATTTATCCATAATTATTAAGCATTTGTTTTTATTTTAGGCACTGTGCTTAATAATAAGTACTAGTATTATTTTCATTTTATAGATAAGAAACCAGGGCTGGACTAAGTAAAGGAGGCAAGGTGCCCTAACGGAATGATGAGGGTCATGGAGCCAATCAGATCTGGGTTAGAATCATAGGATACCTAACTGTTGACCTTGGGTGTGAGACAATCTCAACTTACTTGTCTATAAACTGGGGATACGAATACCTGTTTTGGGGGCTAGCCCCGTGATCGAGTGGTTAAGTTTGCATGCTCTGCTTCGGTGGCCCAGGGTTTTGCCAGTTAGGATCCTGGGCGCGGACATGTCACTGCTCATCAGGCCATGTTGAGGTGGTGGCCCACATGCCACAACGAGAAGGACCCCAACTAAAATATACAACTAGGTACTGGGGGGATTTGGGGAGAAAAAGCAATTAAAAAAAAAAGACTGGCAACAGTTGTTAGTTCAGGTGCCAATCTTTAAAAAAAAAAAAGAATATCTATTTTGCAGGATTATTGTAAGGATGCTTAGAAGTAATATATACTCAAAGGCCCTAAGATTATTTAGTAAGCATTCAATAAATTTTAGCTGCTAAGCAGATGATTTACTTAAATGCTACACTTTTGTATTAAAACCATTAAGTGATTTACTCCTGTCTATAAAGCATGTTTGGATTAGTTACCATCACTATTGAGTGATTTAAAAACAAACCTATCAGTCTGCTGTTCTTCCCCAAACCAACATAATGCTAACTGCTCTGTGGAACTTTAGAAAATTGGTGGGTTCCACACCCAGCCCTCCAGAACCCATACTTATGACTGTCTGCTCCATTACAAGGGTAAGAAATTTAGGAGGAAAAAACTACTTATCATCTGTGTATGTAATCTATATCATCTATACTCTACGTCATGTATAAAATGGGGATGATATTCTTTACCTACTAGTTTCAAAGAATTTATATAAGGATTTAAAAAGAGAAAAAAGGAACTACAACAACTCTAAGTGAAAACAATAGCAACTTAAAAACACCAAAGAAAGTAATGCTATTATTAAATGGTATGGTTCTCTTCCATTTTATAACCAACAAAGCAAATTTTTCTACCCACTTTTGCTCAGAAGAAGAGAACACTGTGAGGAGAGAAAGGGAACTGAAAAGATAAAGCAAAAAGAAATGTTATCAGAAGGGTGTATCTACTAAGAAGTAGAGAAATTGGAAAGTTCTGGAAAACACTGTACCTACTCAGAAGTAAGGAAGTTAGTGATAAGTTATCAAAAGAAGTGAAACACAGTTTTTAGTTCCTTAAAAAACTCAGGCACTAATATTGCCACCATCAATTTTTACTTTGGTAAAGGGTAGTTGTTTCCTTTATGTGCTTCCCTTTTAAAGCAAAGGTATGTCAATAGATCCAATAAACCACAACAGGCCAGTAGCAATGCTATTTAGTGATAAGTAACTGTAGCTTATGCCTGTTTACTATCCAAGAGTTTGCATAATAACTAATGATTTTTATTATCACATCTCAAATGCAATTTAATGAAACCCAGCAAGAGCTAAACTATGCTTACTTTGCCCCTAAAGGACTGTAGGTGCTTCATAAACAACTTTTGATGATATTAAGAAAACCTTGCAGTAATAAGTCCCTTCAATTGTTCTGATCTACAAGAGCCAGAATGAGTAAACAAGACAACTGTTTTAAGTAATTCATATCAACTGCTACTTTGCTTTATGCAACATTGAGTGATTGAGTGGGAAAATGAAAAAATAAAAAAATACACGTTTTGGTCTCAATTATTAATAAAAATTCTACAACTTAACTTGGCAATAAATCTCAGAAAAGCCCAAGTACACTGAATAAAGAGAAGTGCAAGAGCCCTGACATCTATTACTCTGTATAAATTAAAACTTTAGGGAAATAAATGTAGATTAAAAAAACCCCTAGTGATTTAGGGCATTCAATTGTACACAATTGGCATTTGTTACACATTTTAAATTTACATTTGCTACATGGGAGTTCTTTGAAATCTGGAGGTGGCCATTTGAATGAAATGGAAAAGTTCTTTGGTGACAAAGGACAGACAGTATTCATAGTCTCTGGTAAACGCCCCTGCTCCAATACTATAGCCTACATCTGTGAAAAGTATATAGATAAAAACTAAATTAAACTAAAAATCTCCATGACTAATATATAATTGTTTGAAGTTCTAATTTCTAGCATTTCATTTAGCAATTTACCTTTGTTTTCTTTAGTTGAATAACAGCTTCAAGAAAGGTTATCTCTTCAAATGTTCTCAGAACTGGTTCAAGTTCTATTAAACATTCTACATAAGAAAAAAATACAATTTGAGTTCATATTGTTTCTAATCATTAAATTGAAAAATCTAAGTGCTAATATTTAACTGATAAGGCCCTAAGTCAATTTTCCCCCAAAATGATGACATTCAGCTGTCTTAAGAGCCTTTATTACAGGCACAAAGATAGACATATAGACAATGGAATAGAATTGAGAGTCTAAAAATAAACCCTTACAATTATGGTCAACTGCTTTTTGACAAATTTGCTAATGCAATTCAATGGGGAAAGAAGTGGATATTCACATGGCAACAGATAAATTTAGACTCTTACCCTCACATCACAAACAGAATTAACTCGAAATAGATCATACACCTAAATGTAAATATAGGAAAAAGTCTTCATGCCTTGGGTTAGGCAAAGAATTCTTAGATATGACATCACAAACAGGATCCATTAAAAAAAAAAAAACTTGATAATTGGACTTCAAAAAAACTGAAAACTTCTGCACTTCAAAAGAGGCTATTAAGAAAAATGAAGACAAGCCACAGACTGGGAGAACATTTTTGCATATCATGTAACTTCTAAAGGACTTATATGTAGAATATATAAAGAACTCTGACAACATAAGAAGACAAATAACCCAATTAAAAAAAGGGCAAAAGACTGAATTTTACCAAAGGAGATATACAAATGGCTAAAAAGCACATGAAAACATGTTTAACATCATTAGTCATTAGTAAATGCACATTAATACTACAATGAGATATCACTCCATACTCACTAAAATGGCTATAATTAAAAAAACAGACAATAACAAGTACTGACAGTGACATTGAGAAATTGAAAACCTCATGCATTGTTGGTAGGAATGTAACATGATGCAACTACTTCGGAAAACAGGTTGGCAGTTTCTTAGAAATGAAAGATAAATTTACCATATAACCCAGCAATTCCACTCATAGGTAGTTACCTAAGAAAAATGAAAACACGTGTTCACACAAAGACTTGCATATGAACAGTCATAGCAGCATTATTCATAATAGCCAACAAGTAGAAACAATCATAAATACTACCACTACTACAACAATAAATGAACTTGTTGTTCAAGGAAGATGCCAGGGCTCCAGAGATAAAAGTGAGTGTCATTAACATACAGATGGTATGTAAAACCACAGTTTGGACTGGATCATCTGGGAAGAGTGTATACATAGCAAAGTTAAGGACCCATATTAGAGCTCTGAGGCATTGAAACAGTCAGAAATTGAATAGAGGAAGAGAGAAAGAGATTGAGGGAGAGAGGATAGTAGTCTCTTGTGTCTTGGAAGCCATCAAAGGGAAAGTTCTAAGGAAGGAATTGCCAGTCATGTCTAATCTGCCAGGAGGTCAAGTAAGATAAGCAGGACCTTCCACCATCATCATTACTGGTAACCAGAACAAATGTAGTTTCAGTGGAGATATGAAAACAGAAGACTGACGTAAGTATGCTAAAAAATGAATTACAGGGAAAGAAATAGAGACCACAAGTATGGACAATTCCTACAAGGTATTTAGCTCTGAATGAGAGCAGAAAAATGAGGCAGTCGCTGAAGGATGTTATGGAGTCAAGATTTTTTTCCTAGATAAAGGTAGGAGATAATAATAGAACATATCTGTATGATAGTAGAATGATCCAGTAGACAGGCAGAGATTGGCAATGCAAGGGCTGAGAGAGAATATAAGGAACAGAATGCTGGAGAGGAGAATGGTATCCAGAACACGACTGACACTGTTTACATTTGTATATGTATGTGGACATTTTTTCTACTGTAAAAGAGATAAGGCAGGAAACATGGATACAAGCACAACTGGATCCGTAGATCTGGTAGTAGAACCAGGAGGGAGTTCCCTCTCATGGTTTCTATTTTCTTCATGTAGTGTGAGAACGGTGATCAGCTCAAAGGAAAGATAGAGCATGGGGTGTAGATTTAGGAAGAGAGGATAAAGTATAATGTGCATTACCTCAGTCTTCTCTTGCTAAGTTCAGAATCTTTTAAGAAAAGCCATAGAATAAAGATAGATGGTGATCAAAATGTCACCTCTGTTACTGATAAAGCTAACTGAGAATGTACCTTCAGATCTGGAGCCACTGGGCTTGATAATGCTTTACTCCTGCAAGTTGACAGCTATATTCACTGAGTCACAGGCCGCACCCAGCTTCCACATGGGGGAGTATAAAATGTCTGCATCCTTTAGACAGGCTGACTTCTAAAGGAAGAAGAAAACTGAGAGGGGACCAGATAAGCATGCTCAGTTTTTCTCCAAAATTAACAAACGAGGTAAGTCTGAGGAGAAATGACTAAGGAACAGATAGAAGCTGGAAACATTCCTCTGATACATTCCTTCTTGAGGATTGAAATGGAATTTCATCTTTGCTTTGGAAACATGAAAAATGGGACTTGCGTGCCTCCTCCAGCAGTACAAGATGATCATCTAAGACAGCAATTCTCAAACTTTTAGGTCTCAGCACTCTTCAAAATTATTGAGTACCCCAAAGAGCTTTTGTATATGTGGATCATAGCTATTGATATTTACTACATTAGAAATTAAAACTGAGAAAAATTTAAAACATAAGAGTATATGAGAACGAATTCCATTATTTGTTGGAACAATGATATCATCACACCTTATTTAGCCTCTGGAAAAATCCACTATATACTCTTGAGAGGATGATGGTAAAAAGGGAAAATAATATTTATTATTTTGAAAACAATTTTGATTTTGTGAACCTCTTATAAGAGTCTCAGGGACCAATCCCCCAACCCCACCCCACACCTTAAGAACAGTTGATCTATCAGAATGGAACAATAGATGTATCTGAGAAGCATAATAGAATTGCTAAGTAGTATTTAGTGCCAGTTTTGGCCATTAATTTAAAGAGAAACCAGTGACTTCCCCTTCTGGCCAAGATGGAGTTAACAATGACCGATTTATCCTCCTGCCTGAAACAACCAAAAAAGCCAGACAAAATATATGCAACAGTGGTTTTCAAGACACTGGATATCAGGGAACAAAGGACAGCAATCGTTGAGACGGGAAACAAACGAGGTGAGCCTTACGACTGCCCAGGCTCACTGCCTTGAGAGTTTCTAGCATTCTACAGTTTCCCACAGAGAGAAGGAAGTGAGGTAGAGCCTGGTGGACACTCCGAGTTGAGGAGACGGGGCTGAGAGTGTGGGTAGACAAAGGCAGAGAGACTTCATCGGACAGAGTACCAGAGAGGAGAGAGGTGTACAGAGGGAGAACTCTAGAGATCCGCAGAGGGTTCCTCTCAAGTATTCAGCAGTACTGATCAATGGAGGGTGGAGAAGTCAGTAAGCCAAAGGCCAAAGTCTTCAATGAACAATAGGGAAAAACCATTAAGCTTGTAGGGAAGCAAGTATTGCCTAATGGCATGATCTTTAAAAGAGCTAGAAATTTTAGAGAATGGAGAAGAAGAAACTATTTGGAAGGGGCATTGGAGACAAAGAAAATATATACCCTCCCACATGGTTATGGGAAATAGATAAAATGTGAATCCACTATTTTAGCAACTTTTGATTTTTTAAATATAATGCTGATGAGTATAGGACATAAATTTTGAATGGAAAATATATTTCCTCGTTTTTTTAGTTGAAATGAAGATTCCCGGTCTGTGGCTTGTCTTATTTTTTCTTAACAGTAGCTTTCGACATGCAAAAGTTTTCAATTTTTTTGAAGTCCAACTATCAAGTTTTTTAAATTTTAAAACACTTTTATTATATAAGTAATACAAATAAACAAAAACTGAAATATTGAAGAAAGACAAAGTCATCCATTTACTGCCCTGCCATCCTATTATAACTACAGTAGTTTGCCATCTTTTTATTTATATGCTTGGTATATTATTTACAGCTATGATCATACCCATTTAGACATTTTTGTACCTTGCTTTTTTACTAAATATTTTCTCATGTTTTTCATTATATCCATTACTAATTTTTAATGAATACATAATGTACCATTCATTGGCTATATATATCTGTTTACTATTTCCAGACCAGGCAAACTATGGCTCTGCATTTGTAAGTAAAGTTTTATTGGAACACAGCCATGCCCATTTATTTACATGGTTATTTTTATACTACAAACTGCAGAGTCGAAAAAGTGTGAGAGAGACTAGGGCCTGCAAAGCCTAAAATATTTCCTTTCTGGCCCTTTACAGAAAAAGTTCGCAGATCCCTGACTTAAACTTTTAAGTGATTTATAATTTGGGCTATTACAAGTAATGCCACTTGGAACATCTTTGTGCATATAATTTTTTGTACTTTAGGCAACTTAATTGGGAGGTATTAACAAAAGTAGAATAACTGAGTCTACTTAATAAAGATGTTTTCAAGGCTGACACTGTCCCCCACTGTCTCTCTTGTAACATTCTAGCTATGATATAATAAGAGTGGTGGTAATAAGAATGGAAAGGATGGCCCAGTACTCCTGTAGGTAGCACTTCTCTGGTCCCTATTAATCTAGATATGTATTTTTATACTCTGGATGAGCATATTTTTAGTTTTGATTTAAAGTTAACCAAAAAGGGAAGTAACAGTAATTGCAACATGAAAACCAATTGAAAGAAATCTTTTACTTTCTACTGGGGCTGAAAAAGCAGACTGAAGTAAACTCTCCAGGTGTCAAGGTGTATGCAATGCCATTCCAGGCTAGCTGTAGTGGCCATAATGCAATGGGAGGGCTGAGTAAGGGAAGGAGGTGGCAGTCTCAACAGTCTAGTAGTGGCAGCAGTGAACAATGAGGCAGCTGTGGGTGCAGGATGACAGAAGAAACACACGTGCTCCATCCCTTTGAACACATCCTAGGCATAACCTTGTATACAACTGTAATTAAACTGTCTCTAGATAAGAAATTTCTAGAGCAACTACCCTAAATTTTTTAACAGAAAAACATTCTTCCATCTTGGAAAACTTTATTCTTCAAAAAGAAAACTTACGGATTATGACCAGCTGAGTCAACCCTGACTAGCTCTGAGATAAAAGATGAAGCAGGCTCATAGGTCTCAAATCCAATCTTGAATGAATAAAGCAAGTATCAGGAAGTATAGGTGTCATCTTCTAAGAGAAATATTCTTACAATTTTCGAGATGCCTTCAAGATCTCCCTTATCTGTTATGGCTGAGGGAAGCACTGATGGCTGTGGGCACCACAGTCTGTAACCCTTCTCCTTCTATCTCAGTACTGACAAGGCAGATGAGCTGGAGATCGGGTAATCCCACACAGTTTACTTCATGCCAACTTTTACTCTCCATGAGGCCCAGGTAAATCAAGAATGCTATATAAACTTGGGTGGCATCTCCTATATCTAATTCCATTATTTCTAAATACTTAGGGTGGGTGCCCATCCAGGCATCTTCGGGGGCCCATGAGTGGGCACTGCTGCCACCGCTGCCTAAGCCCAGACTGCTGCAGCTTGGGGTGGGCTTGGGGTCACTGTGCTCCTCCACGCCAGGCCATGCTGCACCCAATTATCAATTTTTTTAAGGATCTTGTTTCTGATGTCATATCTATGAACTCTCTGCCTAACCCAAGGTCATGAAGATTTTCTCCTATTTTGCATTGAGACGATGATCCGTTCTACCTCTGAAATAAATCTTAATTCTGTCTAATTCTTCTACTCTAGGATTACCACCTTAACTAGAAAACTCCTGCCAAGAGTCTCCTAGCTGGTCTCTTTGCTTCCACTCTTGCTCCAAACAATTTTCCACATAGCAGCAAGAGTGATTTCTCCTAAACTTAAATTAGATCATGGCATTTCCCTGCAAAACACAATTTAATGGCTTTCCATTGTACTTGGAATAAAAATCAAACCTTTTATAATAGCCAACAGCCTCTTCTACCTCTCCAGTCTCACCTCATATTATTCTCTTCCTTGCTCACTATATCCCAGCTCACAGGACTTCTTTTTGTGTGTTGCAAATACCAAACTTTCCTCTTCTAGCTTCAGGGTCTTTCCCTTGCTGTTTTCTCTGCCTGAAATACTCCTGTACTTTTTGAATGGCTGGCTCCTTTTCAAGCTTAAAATTTCAGCTCAAACATTTGTTTCTAAGTAAAGGGCTTTCCTCCCCTCCTTTAACTACTCTATTATCTTGCTTATTTCCTTAAAGGACTTCCACAATTTATAACTTGTTCATTTATTTGTTTTTTCCCTGTCTTCTCAACTTGAACGTGAGCTCCAGGAATTTAGCAACTTAGACTGTCTTGTTCACTACTCTGTTCCCAGTGCTCCCCACAGTATGTAGCACATGGTAGGTGTTCAATAAATACTTGTTGAATACATGAATGGAATTATTACTCATATCAGATGATTTCTCTTTTCTGTTAGGAATTCTCAAATCTGCTCTAGAAGCAGTTACCCTCTTATAAAAGCTATGAATAACAAGAGTGAAGAGAATTAAAAAAACAACTTCGAGTCTCTCATCTAACTTGTGTAATCTTTCAAGGAATATTTTATTCACAGTATACACACTATTTTTGTAATTCAAAAAGTCCAGATTAAAATTGTACACTCACTTAAGAATGATGGTCTTTCATCTGGATTTTGTGCCCATCCACTTTCTATCAGAGAGATCATAAGTGCTCGATGAGGTATATCAAATGGCAAACTTTCTTCATTAGTGTCAGGTCGATGTCCTTGTGACACACTATACATAATCTGCAAAGGATTGGTGACTTCTGTCAAAACAAATATATTTCCTTCATTAGAAATATTTTATGATTCAATATATTAAATACAGTCTAAACCCACCCAAATGAAAATGAAGGAATCTTAGAAATAATTCATTACCCCCCTTTTGTTAAAGGAATATATATATCCCAGCCACTGCCAGATCTGTCTGCTTCCTGTGGGAGGAGTTTATATCCTCATCTTATTAATTTTGGCTTAGCCAAGTGATTTGATTTTGTCAATGGAATGTGAGTAGAGCAGAACTTAGCAGAGCCAGAAGGGCCATAGCAACTAATATCTAATGTTAATAAGAAACAAATGTTTCTTTTGTAAGCTATTGAGGTTTTTTGTTACACAGCAAACTGACTAATACAAACCTTAAAATAATGTTATCAGAAAATTTAAAAATTATTCTTGTTTGTCAGTCATTTTGGAAGGAGAACTAATTAAAATTTCATATAAAGAGTTTCATAGCTGGAATGAATCTCAGAAATAGCATTCAAAATTCTCATTTTACAGATGCAAAAGATGAGGACTCAAGATTTAGAGGCTTGATCATAGAACTAATTACTGTCAGAGTAAGAATTAGAATCTACATCTTTATGATCCTTAATCAAGTACACTTTCCAAGATACAGTGGATTCACAATTGATAAACTGTTGGTTTTACAGTGTGTTTGCCACAAAATGAATGGTAGGCAGATTTAAAATAAGATGAGCTTTAGATAGTTCTGAGTGTGGCCTACCAACATGATGTTATCTAGAATAAGGAAATCAAAGTACACTTACCTTCAAAAGGCTGTTTTCTGGATAAGACTTCCCATGTGATAACTGCATAGCTGTTTAAGATAAAAAAATATATATATAGTACATTATAAACTAACTTGAATAATAATCTAAAATAGCACTAAATTTAAGAGCTGACTGTGGAGACACCATTTTTTGTTTCTGGTAAGGAATATTCGCCCTAAGCTAACATCCATTGCCAATCTTCCTTGTTTTTTCTTTTTTTTTGCTCGAGTAAGATTAGTCCTGAGCTAGCATCTGTGTCAATCTTCCTCTATTTTGTATGTGAGATGCCTCCACAACATGGCTGATGAGTGGAGTAGATACACACCCGAGATCCGAACTCACGAACTTGGGCTGCCGAAGTGGAGCCTGCGGAACTTTAACCACTTGGCCATGGGGCTGGCCCCTGGAGACACCATTTTTGAAAGTGTTAAGGTAGTGGAATGCTGTATAAAGAATCACCATATACAGCCAAGATGATGAATGTTCATATACAGTTTTGTTTTGAAAGGGAATTAACCCTAAATTGAAAAAATAGAAATTACTGCAATAAAAATGAAGTTAGGGGCCAGCCTGGTGGCGCAGTGGTTAAGTTTGCACGTTCTGCTTCTCGGCGGCCTGGGGTTTGCTGGTTTGGATCCTGGGTGCCAACATGGCACTGCTTGGCACACCATGCTGTGGTAGGCGTCCCATACATCAAGTAGAGGAAGATGGGCATAAATGTTAGCTCAGGGCCAGGCTTCCTCAGCAAAAAGAGGAGGACTGGCAGTAGTTAGCTCAGGGCTAATCTTCCTCAAAAAAAAAAAAAAAAAGAAGAAGAAGAAGAAGTTATATGCAAGGCCAACTTGTTGAGGATAATTTAATCACTCTTGGAGACTTAGATAAGCTGTGCCCTCTAATGACATAATTTTATTTTTCACAATAAATAAATAAAGAGCAATAAAAAAAATTGTCTTATGTAGCCCTATTCTACTGAATTTTTTCTGGTGTGAGTACTACCGCCTTTGGTAGTATTATGTGTTAGGCACACTGTTTCCCTCCCTCCATCAAAGTCACATATGATAAAAACTCTAAGTATTACACTATAAATTTCTTCAAGGATATAACAGTGGCTTAGAGTAAGGCATCTTTAATTTGAAAAATATTAGTCACTCTGGTCTTTAATTTATTTTCACCATACTTATGGGAGAAGAATAAAAATCACATTTTAAAATGTAGCTTCAAAATTCTGATTGATTAATCTTGTTTTTTCAGACAAGTTAACTCTGAGCAAAGGTAACATACTATACCTATATATATCATGCTTGACACTGGCCCTTGATTTTTGTCCAGGTTCATAGTTTTCAGGTGGCATATAGATAATTGTCCCTCCTTCTGGCGCAGATTTACTACTTCGTGACTGTGAGAGGGACATCATGCGCCATTTTGATAAACCAAAATCTGCAATCTATAAGGGAAAAGAATAAATAATTGAATTTAAAAATATTCTCTTTAAAAAAATCCAAGAATTGACTGTCTTTTTTATACGCGTTGTATTTAGATATGAGACCAGAGGATATATCATATATATTAATACTTTATCTCTCTATATTCCACCAGTTTCTTAACAAATTGGATTCCATAGTGTTGAGCGAATAACTCTAGAAGCAATACATACTGATTTAAAGTTTAGCATGTTATTACAAATTTTAAAAGGGAGACTAAATTTCGAAAAATTAAAGAGGGGTATTTTTTGCCTTATAATTTGAATGAGTGTATACACTGAACACTACTTTATATGACCAGCAGCTGTATAGCATGTGCTCTTCAAATTCACCTACACCTCACAGAACTGCTAAACTACTCATATCTCTTATGATTGTCACTGAGTATTGTTTAAAACTCAGGTGTTTTTGTTGCTTGGAAAGATTCACCCTGAGGTAACATCTGTTGCCAATCTTCCTTTCTCTCTTTTTTCCCCTCTCCCCAAAGCCCCAGTACATAGCTGTATATTCTAGCTGTAGGTCCTTCTAGTTCTTCTGTGTGAGCCACCACCACAGCATGGCTACTGACAGATGAGTGGTGTGGTTCTGCAACCAGGAGAGATGAGAGGTGTGGCTCTACCTGGGCTGCCAAAGCAAAGAGTGCTGAAGTTTAACCACCAGGCCATCATCAGGGCTGGCCAAACAACTCAGGTTAAATGTTCTTATTTATAATGCCCTAAAAATAGAATCCTTAAATTCTGAAATAAGCAAAATCCCAATATAGTAAGCTCATTATTATATCGTTTATGTCTACCACTAAAAGCATCATATCTGTTGGCAACAGTATAGTTAGTATATAAAGTCTATTTACATCCATAACAATGAGGGCCTAAAGAATTATCAGTGACAAACATCCTGTACTTTTGATATGTCCTTTATAGTTTTACTTCACTTGTAAATCTTGTGCAGATGTTATACAATATTTTAACTCTCTAAATATTAAAAAGGTTCCTTATTTAAAAAAAAACAGAAGATAAAATGTAAGAATAGAATAATATTTAGTGGACAAAAGAGTATTGGAAAACTTTAAAGACATTTAATTTAAATTACTTGGACCTTTACACTGTATAATTTCTAAGTCAACAGAGTGGAATGAGTTCCATATAGTACACTACGTGTATTTCAATTATTTAACTCTCATATCTTTACTAGTTTTAACAGAAGAAATTTGTTTAGTGTATAGATGAATTTGAGATAAAAAAAATTATGGCCCCACTCCAAAAAGGGAGAGAGTGGACTATATGAATCTTTCATACATTATTATAATAAAAAGGTACATCTAAGTAAAAAAAATTAGAAAAGACCAACAGAAAACATGGTGCCAGGACATGAAGAGCTAAGCTGGATTGACTTTAAAAGGCAATACAGCATGTGGTTCAGAACATGGGTTCTGGAGCCTAGATTATTTAGATTCATCTTCCAATTCTACCACTTAATTAGCTGGGTGACCTTGAGCAAGTTTTTAAATTTCTCTGTGCCTCAGACTGACCATCTGTAAAGTGGGGATAATAACAGTATTTATATCATAGGGCTGTATTGAGAAAATTAAATGAGTTATTCTAAGCAAAGCACTCAGAACATCTGGTACATAATAAGTGATCTAGATGTGTCACTACTATTAATGTTTTGTATACAGGAATAAATCTCTAAAGGTTGCTCTTATTCATACAATACCAACAAGGACAGTGTGAAGTTTCAGGGCCTTGATCACTTTTGGGTGGTAGTAAGACTCTAGAGACTGCATATCCCACTTACTCCTACTTGGCATTGAAAGCTCTATTCCTCCCACCCACCCTCTAAAAGCAAAATCAGTATTCTGGTTGCACATTTGCCAGGATAATAAGCATTAGTATAATAAATAAAGTTTATTCTTGTCCCACAGTGAAAAATCCTAAAAAAAACTTGGGGTGTGATCTCATCTTATGCCTGAACCACAATTTACTGTTGGAGAAAACGTATTCCTGAGCTTGCTTCCTTATGTGCTCCTCTTACTTCACCTAAGATCTTCATCTTTGCATTTTCAAACCTAGCCTAAACACCTTAACCACAATTTCCTCTATTTGATGATATAATTTGGCTTTTATGTGGAACCATACTTCTCCCCCTCTTCTATTAAAAACAATATCGTATACAAAAGACATGATTCATTAAATCTGTATCTTCAATAGAAGGAAAAAAGTGAAGAACATGAGGGGAGGAATAAGAATTCCATGATTTCTTGAGGATCT
Organism: Equus quagga; assembly: GCF_021613505.1. Classification (NCBI taxonomy): domain Eukaryota; kingdom Metazoa; phylum Chordata; class Mammalia; order Perissodactyla; family Equidae; genus Equus; species Equus quagga. The sequence goes on from NC_060282.1 coordinate 47,027,121, forward strand.
TGATAAATTTATCATTCAACAATAAAGACAAGAGGATAGGAACTTTTCCATTCTAGACAAGATCTTAACATGCATTTTAAAGGTAAAAGCTTTCTTTTTAATAAAAAAGATGGTAAAAAAATCAGAGGAAATTAAAATGCACTACTCATCAAAGACATCCATAATCCTATCACCCTACTAGAATAGCTACTTTCATTTACATGTATTATCCATACTGTAAAACTATCCAGTTATCATCAGGAAAAAGCTAAGAAGAGTAACCTCTAAATATTCTGGTTTTCTCACAAAACTGACAATAGCAGAGAAAGTAAATATGGTACATAAAAATATTTTCCAAGAAGTTTATCACAGGTTCATTTGTATCTAAGATGCACTAATGGACACTTGATTGACAAATAACCAAATTGAATGTATTCTTTCTAAAGGAGAAAAGTCTCAAATGATCTTTAATTGGTAGTAAATATTTTTCGTTTAGATACTATGTTTCTGGTTAGCATTCCAGCAAGAAAAATTACTTCAAAAACCTGTAGCAAGGTGTGAATTTCCATTTAATTTCATTAAGTATTTTTAAGGATGTTTTGTGCTTTATTTAAAGAACCTTCCAAGAAGACAGGTAGATCAAATAATCCTTACTTTTTCATGCATCACTGATAAACTCTGACTTTTCTTTTTTGGTGAGGAAGATCTGCCCTGAGGTAACATCCCTTGTCAATCCTCCTCTTTTGTTTGGTTGAGGAAGATTAGCCTTGAGCTAATATTTATGCCAATCTTCCTCTACTTTGTATGTGGGATGCCGCCACAGCATGGCTGATGAGTGGAGTAGGTCTGCACCTGGGATCTGAACCTGTGAACCCAGGCTGCTGAAGTGGAGCATGCAGAACTTTAACCACTCAGCCACAGGGCCAGCCTGAACTTTGACTTTTTTGTCCCCCCCATGAACATTAGTTTTTATTCTCTGGTTAAATGTACACACAATTCCTAGGCATGACTTTTAAGGATAATTTCTTCAAATAATTTATCATTACAATTGAAAATAACCTTTGTTTACACAGATAACAACAAATTTAAAGTTTTAAAAACAGCCACCCCAAATTTTACAACAGTTAAAATTATAGTTAAAGAAACTAATAATTCTTCCTTTTATTTTCCTGACAAAAGCATTCCTGAAATAAATTGTGATAAAGCAAATTGATTTAAAAATAATAACGAAGCTTTAATTTGTGGTTTGTGCATGTACTGCTGGAACAGTCATTCTGCTGCTGGCTTGAAAGGCATATCAACCACAAAGGCATAGGAGTATCCAAAATATATGATAGCAGAGATTTAGGGCTGCTGCCTGGGCATGCTGAACTTTGACTTTTAAGGGACATTTATAAAGTAAAAAGGGGAGATACATGGGATGCATATAAAAGAGTATTGCTAATTTATAAGAATAGTACCTGTATGTGCTAAAATTAATAAGAATTACAAAAAATACACAAAACCAGGCTATTTTAAATTCTATTCATATAAAAGAAAGACCAAGGGTACCCTGTTGACAAATGAAAAAGAGAAAGTAGGGATCATCACCTATTACTTTGCTTCTGTTTTCTTTATCAATAATAATTTCTGGACTGAGATAAAGAAAATGAGGTTAAAAGGTTTATAAAGTGTCAGTCTCAGGTTATTTTATATGTATTTCAGGTTATTGAGAATACTTGCAAATACCTTCTTGGTGCTATGAGTGTTCTTTGTGGGATAGAATGGAGAGGTACTATAGGATATCAGAAAAGTAAATGTCATTCTTATTTTTAAAAAGAAAAACAAATGTTGATTTTGAAAATCTATATACTGGTAGGAGATTATCCTTAATTCCCGGTTAAAAAAATTTAGAAAATTTTATAGAAGGGATACTTTATGAGTAAATAATGAAAGAACCAGCAAGAATTGATGAAAAACAAATTATATTAGATCAGTGGTCAATTTCAGACCTCATGCGCTATATCCCAAGCACAATGCCTAGCACACCATAATTGTTCCACAAATACTTACTGAATAAAGGAATGACTGACTTCATTTCTTTTTTGACAGTTAATTACTATTGCAAAAGAGTAAATGTAAAAACAGTTTGCATATTATAAAACATTTTGCAGTACTTTAATAATAACATACTTGACTATAAAGACAACAGGTCTATCTGGTATATATAGAAGATCTGGAATTCATTTATTTGTTCATTCAACAAATATTTATTGAATGCTTCCACATGGCATGTGCTGAGCATGTGGCAGTTAATAAACTAGACTAAATTTCTGTCTTCATGGAGCTTATATGCTAACTGGGGGAGATGGTCAATAAACATATTAATAAAACAATGTCATGTGTTATGGTGAAAAATACTATGAAGAAGCATACATCAAAGTATGAGGATAAAGAAGAACTGGGTGGGTGGTCACGGAAAGCCACTCTGATAATGAGACTGAAGAAGGTGAGGAAAGTAAGCTGTGAGGATATCTGGGAAAGCAGCCAAGCAAGGACTCTCATATATTCTTATGGACAAAATGGAAGTAATATTCTTTTAGAAGTATTCAAAGCAAACTGTATGATTATTCTCCAATACTGCTGATTAACGAAAGGACTGATAGTGACCTGGAGAGAGGTTCTCAGCACCACGTGGCAGCTGTGATCTGAGCTCTCTACTGGTTAACATTTAATCATGACTTGAAAATACAAAAAACTAGCTGTTTAAATTTTAGGATGACACAAGGCGAGAAGAGAAAGTTACAACCTTGGACTACAGAAATAATGTTCAAAACGGTGTTAAGAGGCTGAAGTGATCAACCAAATCTAACAAGATAACATTTGCTGATGTCCAGAAAGTATTCTGTAAAGTACATGATAAGGAGATGTGGCTTAAGCAACAATACATGAAAAAAACCCCTCTCAGGGCTTTTTGTTGACACTAGCCCCATTTGAATGTTGTGATATGGCTGCCCCCCAAAAGTTGATGAATTATCAAGGAAATATTAAGAAAGGTATTTAGGACCATTGAATTCTACATTTATCAGACCATATCAAGAATATTTTATTCAGTTTTGAGGATCAAAATTTAAAAGAGGGTTGGCCCCGTGGAAGAGTGGTTAAATGTCCATGCTCTGCTTTGGTGGCCCAGGGTTTCGCTGGTTCAGATCCTGGAGGTGGACATGACACCGCTCACCAGGCCATGCTGAGGCGGCATCCCGCATGCTGCAACCAGAGGCACTCACAACTAGAATATACAACGATGTACTGGGGGGCTTTGGGGAGAAGAAAAAATAAAAATAAATAAAAAAAAGATTGGCAACAGAGGTTAGCTCAGGTGCCAATCTTAAAAAAAAAAAAAAATTTAAAAGAGACTTAAACACAGATGCATCTAGATAGCACCTGGGAATAAAACCCATGTAATAAGGAAATTAGCTGAAGGAACTAAGGATGTTTAGCAGGGAAAAGAACAAAACACAAGTGTACGTGAGGGGCAGGGGGATTTTGGCTATCTTCTAATATTGAAAGGGCTGTCACGTGGAAGTAAAATTGGACTTAGTTTATCACGAAGAAAAGACAGAGGACCAACGGGTGGAAGCAACACGGAAGGATTTTTAACTGATCACATTAAGAAAGTGTCACAGTCATTTAAGTATGGATGTTAAGACTCCCCTGTCATAGGATAACTGCCCTGGGAGACGGGGGATAGTTGCAGTGAGGATTGAGGGGACTAGCTCTCCATTAAGGTACTGCTACTTGTATGGTTCTCTAATTGATGTTATAGATGAGTGTCTCTTTTTATTAATACTGAAGCAGCAGCTTGCTTCCATCTCTCTTCCTCTCCCATTTTACTCTAGGGAGAGGAAGAGTCTTCAATAAAGATTCATTTTTTCATTGAACTTCTCTCATATTTTTTGGTATTAATTTATCTATTGTTCCACTTCCCTATTACTTATTTGAACATTGTTTGATATTTATAATAATTATGTATATTATTATAGTAAGTGTAGCAAAATAATATATAAAAATTGAGTGAGTTGCATTTAGTATTAATTACTTTTTATTTTTACTTTTTATTTCCTGTCATCAGTTAGATATAGGGGAATTGTGAAATCACTACTACATCTGGTGCCTTTAGGTACCTACATCTTATATTTTATATAAAAATTAATTCAAAATAATACAATTAAAAACAATAAAATAATAAAATTAAAAACATAAAACTATAAAACCTTTAGAAGAAAATTTTCAATATTGACGGCTTGGTAAACAGTTCTTAGACATGACAGCTAAAGTATGATCATAAAAGAAAAAAAGTTGCATTTCATCAAAATTAAAACTTTTGTTTTGGGGTGGGCCTTGTGGCCGAATGGTTAACTTTGCGTGCTCCGCTACGATGGCCCAGGGTTTCTCTGGTTTGGATCCTGGGCACAGACATGGCACCACTCATCAGGCCACGCTGAGGTGGTGTCCCACGTACTACAACTAGAAGTACCCACAATTAAAATATACAACTATATACTGGGAGGACTTGGGGAGAAAAGCAGAAAGAAAAAAAAAAAGAAGACTGGCAACAGTTCTTAGCTTAGGTGCCTATCTTTAAAAAAAAAAAAACAAAAAAAAACTTCTGTTCTGTGAAAAACCCTGTTAAAAATATGAAAAGAACAAACTAAGGACTGGGAGAAAATATTTGCAAACTACATGTCTGAGGAAGGACTCATATCTATAAAATATATACAACTCTCCAACTCCAACAGTAAAAAACTCAAAGAATCCAATTAGAACATGGGCTTAAGACATGAAGAGCCATTTCACCGAAAAGGATATATAGATGGCAAATGGGAGCACATGAGGTGTTCAAAAACATTAACCATTAGGAAAACGTAAAGTAAGACCATGATGAGATGATATTATACATTTATTAGAACAGTTAAAATAAAAAACTGTGATAATACAAAACATGGTGAGGATGTGCAAAAGCTGGGTCTATCATACATTGCTGGTGGAATATAAAAACAGTATAGCCACTCTGGAAAATAGGTGGGTAGTTTCTTAAAAAACTAAACATACCCTTATCATTTAACCTAGCATTGCATTCTTTGGTATTTATCACAGAGTAACGAAAACTTAAGTTTATTCAAAAAGTTGCACGGGTTTGTTCATAAAAGCTTTATTGTAATGGCCAAAGACTAGAAATAATCAAAATGTTCCTCAATATGGGTGAATGGTTAAACAACTGGGGCACACCCATAGCATGGAATATTATTCAGCAATAAAAAAAGGAACCAATTATTGATGCAAGCAACAACTTGGACGGATCTCAAAGGCAGTATGCCAAGTGAACAAAGCCAATCTCAAATATCACATACTGTATGATTCCATTTACAACGCAGAATTCTTAAAATGACATTACAGAGATGGAAAACAGATTAGTGATTTTCAGAGATCAGGGATGGTGGAAGGGAAGAAGCGGTTGTGACCATAAAGGAGTAGCATGAGTGATATCTTTGTGATGATAGAGTAGTGCTGTATCTTGATTGCTGTGGTGGTTACATAAATTTATACATGTGATAAAGTGACACAGAACTACATACATGCATTGTATCAATGTCAAATTCTTGGTCTTGAAAATTGTACTGTAATTATGTGCGATAGAATTATTGGTGGAAACTAACTGAAGGGTACATGAGACGTCTTTGTATTATCTTTGCAACTTCCTGTGAATCTATATTCTTCCAGTGAATCTTGTATTTTGTACTATAATTCTATCTATCCATGTGGTCCGGGAATAGCTAAGCCACTGCAGCACGAAGAAGGGACACTGAAAACAAGAATTACGGGCTACGGAAAAGGGGGAGATATTAAGTTGGCTAGGTGGAAGAAATAACTACACAGTCTTTTTAAAGCTATTAATCACAAGGAAGCAAATAAACTTTGTTTTTAAAGTAATTACCTTAACATGAAATTCATTATCCAATAAGATATTTTGAGTCTTCAAATCATGATGAAGTAAAGGAGGATTCATATTGTGCAGGTAATTTACACCCAGTGCAATTTCATGTAGGATGCGAAATCTCAACGGCCAAGCAACATCAGGATATTCAGTTTTCTTTATACATATGGAAATAAACAAACCCGAAATCAGTGGCCAAATTTCATTAAATTTCCACTTAGGAAATTAAATATTCCAAGAGGAAATACAGTAGAAACTAAGGTCAAAACACAAGCTCATTTTTATTACATAGTTATCAATTTGATATTAACATCCTTCTATCTTATTTTCTTCACTTTTTATAAGAAATAATAACTTTATAGTACTGATATTTCCTTTTAGTTTATACTGGCAATGCAACTACATGGTGTTGAGTCTTTTTTCTTCAGTTGACCGAGTTTTCCATTATTTTTCATCTGTATAATACCCAGACACATATACCTATACTCATATCCATCTCCCCGTTCTACGGCTCATATCCAGAAACTTGTGCGTACACATACACACACACAATTTGCTTCTAGTACATACCAAACCATTCATTCAAAATTTATATTTTAATTTTCCTATTAATACCCCACTTTCTTATAATAATCATTGCATCAATTAAAAATTATGACCATTATATTTATTGAGTAAGCATTAATATCTTGTACTTTTAACCATATACTTAATTTACTTACATTCCAGCTGGAAAAATTAGCCTTTGGGGGTTTTGTTTTTGTGAAGGAGACAAAGATCAACTTCATTTCGAAAGTGTATATAATATAGACATATATAAAACATGATGTTTTATATGTATATATTTTTGGTGAGGAAGATTATCCCTGAGCTAACATCTGTGCCAATCTTCCTCTATTTTGCATAGGGGACGCTGCCACAGCATGGCTTGACGAGTGGTGTGTAGTCAGTGCCTGGGATGTGAACTCCTGAACCCCAGGCCGCTGAGGTGGAGCACGTGAACTTAACCACTACACCACCAGGCCGGCCCCATGTTTTATATTTCTTAGTACTTACAAGTGATAGTCATCTGAACTTTTGTAAAATAAAGGTTTTCTGAACATAAAAGTTAATGCAGCTTCCCAGGAGAATGAATATTCTCAGAACAATAAGATAATCTGGGAAGATCTGACAGCCAATCATCAAGGCACCATGTCACTGGATACCTTTTTCCATATGATATGAAAAAGTATGCTTCTAATGAAAGCTCACAACTGTTCTTGAGAATTTTTTCTGCAAATGGATCAGCTTATAGTTCAGTGATCAATCCAGCAAGGGAGTGGCTCAAAATACTTTGTGTTTACATTGTATTTTGATTTTTTTCAACTATCTTTTGTGAGGTTGAAAGAGGGTGCTACAAGATAAATCCCACCCTAATAATGCAATACAGGAAACCAAAGGAAACACATAACACTAATTTTGACCATTACTTCCTCTGGTATATACAGACCCCCGTCCATCTGTAAAAAGGTAACTTTTTCTGAAAATTATGTAATTTAAAGGGGTAATGAGGCCTCTCTGCAGTAGAGTGTTATTTGGAAGTTTTTGACGAAGGTAAAGAAGTGCCCATTCTATATTTTATAATTACTTCTAGGAGTTAGCAATTCCCCTGAAGCAGGCTCTAAAACTTCTGTGGGCTGCAAATTTGGGTGCCAGCGTACCTACCGGAGTGCTGGAGTATGGGAAGAAAATGTTATAATTTCTATTATATTCATTTTTCAAAAAAAAAACCAAACTATGCTTAATTAATATTTGTATCTTGATTGCTGTGGTGATTACACAAATCTTATACATTGACACTAGTTACTTTACTCCATCTTTGCTTCAGATGGTCACATAATAAATAGAATGTGATGTATCCACTCTCCCTTGATCACTTACAGAACACTGTGATGTATCAGAATTTAGATGCATCCAGCAATTGGTTTGTACAGATATTACCCAGTTTTAACTAACCCAACCCTCACTAAATAAACTGAGTGGTTTAAAAAGATTTCTCAAGAGAAACTGTAGGTTGGAGATAACATTAATAATATAAGCTCAAGCAAATAACAATAGATGAATACACATATTCTGAGAATGATGATCCCCAACTTTGTTTACTAATGGGATTCATAGTCAAAGCCAGAGTAACAGGTACCTTGACAAAAAAATCAAATGGCTCATGCCACTGTCTATTATTGGAAAGGCTAATGTATTTAGTACTCAGAGATAGATTTATTTGGCCCATTAACTCAGAACTTTATGCACTGGTATTATTAACATTTAATATGAATCCTAAATTGTCTTTAACATAAAATAAAATTTGGCCTAAGAGTGAATTGTAGGTATGCAGAGTTTATCTTTTCTCTCTCCTATGCCTGAGTATATATACATGTGGATATTGGAATTGAGTGTAAAACTCAGGAACAGTAACCTAAGCAAAATAATCTAGGTCCCTGAGAATACCGGGCCTGACTCGACAGTATTTTCAACAACACAAAAGAAGCCACATATGGTGAAACTTTACCACTGATATTGTTTTTCATTATTCTTATTTTGATTCATCTATATATCCCCAAATAATCCGATCATATGTAAAACCAAAGCATTATGTAGCTTGAATAACAGAATTATAGCCCCTGAAAATATACAATACTTACCCTATGTAAGAGTTCATTTAATGATCCATTTGGCATGTATTCAGTAACTATTCCCAAAAATTCAGGCTCATTGCAAATTCCCAAAATTGGAAGAATGTAACTAAATCTAGCTTTGTGTAAAATTTCAGCTTCTCTTAAGACATCATTTCTTTCACTAAAGAAAGAAAATCATAATTATTTCAAAGAAATGAAAAATACACAATTATCATGTCCATAGTACTAATTACGCCTGGATTTTTTCACTCATTAGCTTTTGACTTCATGTAAATTATGCAACTTCTCTGTCCTTTAGTTTCATCATATTTAAAGTAGGGATAATGTCTACCCTATATATTCCACAAGTCTATTTAGAGACCAAAATAACTTCTATAAGCCACTGATAGAAAAAGTGCTACACACAAGTTATTATTATTGTACTTTTCTAGGAAAGAGAACACAATGTTTGAGTAAGTTTATAAAGTCCATCTATATTAGAATGATTGGTGCATGAACTAGTTAAATTATTAAGTTTATGTAGTTTTAAAGTGACTAGATTTGATTAGAATATTATATTAAATTTTATGGTTTAATACTTTATAAAATTTTTCCAAATATTCTGAATATTAAAATATCTAAATATTGTAGATTTAAATGACTAGATGATAACAGTTGCATAAGAGTCAAAAACGCTTAGAAATTACACACTGGCATTCAGAAAAAGAACACTGAGAATAAGTAAATGCTTATAACAGATTGCTGGGGTGACTTTGGATTCCAGGTTCATTTGCTTATTCGTACATAAAACAAATAAATATTGAACTTTTATTATGAATAAACTGTGCTCAGCATTATGGAGAATATAAAGATGAAAAAACATAGTCTATGTCCTCAAGTTCCCCAGAAATCTTTCTTTTCTTTTTTTTTTCAGAAGATTAGCCTTGAGCTAACATCTGCTACCAATCCGCCTCTTTTTGCTGAGGAAGACTGGCCCTGAGCTAACATTCATGCCCATCTTCCTCTACTTTATATGTGGGACGCCTACCACAGCATGGCTTGCCAAGTGGTGCCATGTTCGCACCTGGGATCTGAACTGGCGAACCCCAGGCTACTGAAGTGGAATGTGTGAACTTAATCACTGCACCACCCGGCCAGCCCCTCCCAGAAATCTTTTAAGAAAAATACTCATTGTGGTTTTGATTTGCATTTCCCTGATGATTAGTGATGCCAACACCTTTTCACATATCTGTTGGCCGTTTGTATGTGTTCTTTGGATATGTTAGTTATCTTGAGTTTGGTAATCATTTCACGATAAATATGTATATCAAATCATCATATTGTGCACTTTAAATATATACAATTATATCTGCCAATTTTTTCTCAATAAAGTAAAAAAATAAAGAAAGCAAACAAAAAAGGAAAGAAAAATAATACTTAAAATATAAGGCAAATAGTGATAAATACCACCAAAAAAAGAATAAGTAAGTAAATAAATAGAGAATAAATGGAGAGCTCAGAGAAAAGAGTAAACTTTGGGCTAGGGGAGTCACCAGTCTTTACAGAGCTGGGATTTCAACTATTGTTGAAGGATGGATAGAATCTCAACCACTGGAAAAAGGGCATACAAGATGGATGTGGCCTCCAAGAGGAGAGGGATCTTGCCTTTCTTTTTCATCTTTGTACCCTCAGGACCTGGAACAGTGCCTGGCACATAGCTGACGTCTAAAAGGGATGTATTAAATGTATTCAAGGAAATTAAAATGAAAGCTATGTTTAGAAAATGGCAAATTGTTTAATATGAATCAGGTTATGTAACTGAGTATGTAAAAGGACCGAAGGTGATCAGGGTAGGAGAGCCTTAAAGCCAGGTGAGGGTGTTTAAACTTTATTTGGTAGTCTCTGAGTTGTGATTGCAGGTTTTTAAGCAGAGGAATGACATGAGCAGAACAAACTTTTAGGAGGATTAACTTGGCAGTAGGATGTAGGATCAGCAGAAAGAGTTAAGAGTTTCAAAGTGAGGTACAACACTAGTTACGATGTGAAGACCGAGAGCCTGAAGCTATAAAGGTTGCAGTAGAAATGGAAAGACATACACTAGCTGAATAGACTCTCCAGGCTGTGGTCACTGACCGACTAAGGGGGACTAAAAAAGCAATGGAAGAGAATTGAAGACGTCATCAGTTTTTACTCTGGATGAATGGGTGTTGGTAGCAGCAACAACAGAAATAGAAACGCCTCCAGGTGAAGCCTATTAGTGAATGATGATGATTAGTTGGCTCTTAAACCACCAAGCTCTGGATGAATGGCTGTTGAAATAAGGAAAGCAACAGACACTCCAGACCAGACTATGAGGCCTGCTTTAAAAACAAACAAAAAGCAAAATAAAGCAAAAAATCTTAGTCATTTTTGTTTTGAATAGGTAATAAACTTATATGTTTCAAAATTCAAGAGTTAAAAGAGGGCATCAAGTGAAAGCTGCTCTCCTTCTCCCTGTTATTCAGCCACTTAATACTCAACTGTGGGGCAACCAATTATATCAGTTTATGAGACTTGTTTTAATTAAATTTATATTCCTTAAGTTGAAATAATTCTGTATTTGCATGAAGAGATGTAGGTCAACAAGACAGTTATTGTGTAGCCCCCTCACAGGGAGACAGGATGGACCTGAAGATTCCTGGATCCTCTGAGAAAGAACCATAGAGAAGGGATGCTGAGGAAGTCTCAGAGATACTTAATACCACACTCTTTCCTCCTTACATTAACAGTATGAGGCATTCTTCCTTTTACTGTGGTCCTATTATGTGTCAGCCGCTTTACATACACTATCATTCTAAGATCAGCCCTCTAAAGTTGGTTTCATTATCCCCACTTTATACAAGAGGGCTCAAATTAATTTTCTAATGGTCACGCCAATAATAAGTTGTAACTGGAGTCATTTGAATTGCAATTGTGGGACTCTGAAACCTGTGTTGTTTCCATTCCACTGCTTAACCAGAGAAGAAAGTTAGTTCTTGAAGTCAGATTTTGGGAAGACTGAAAGATTCTGGAAAGACAGAAAAAGCCAAAACACTTTATATTTTTAAAATATAGCATATTTTAAAGCATAGGACTTTATTTTTAAAAGCAAAAATGTGAAATATTTTTAAAATATTTTTTATATTTTTTAAAATAAGAATTTTTAAAAATAAAAATGTAAAATATAGCTTCTGCAGACATATCACCAAAATTACGCAACTCAAAATTTCAATCAAGAAAGAGTTTCATCTACAGGGTGTTTGAACACCCAATCAGACTCATCTACCCAAGGAGTTGGGAGATTGTTGGGGAAGGTCCACTCACTGGGCAGAAGTCATCAATCACAAATTATTTTTAAGGTGTAACAACACATAAACTTATGTTTCTTTCAGGTGATCTCAAAGAACAATGCAAACATTATCTGCACCAGAGCCCAAGAAGTACATGTATTTACCATTTCCACTTTATAAGTGAGGAAATAGACACTATGTGAGTCAGCTGCATAGCTCAGTCCTATGCTCAGTATGCTCAGTCTACATAAACAGTGCTAATGTTGACATCTTAGGTAACAAGTGGGAGAAAAGAATGTGACGCAGTAATGCTAGAGTGTTTCACTGCTTTTTATGGCTTCCTTGACAACAGAATTAATTTCCTTCACCCAATTTAGTGAAGAATTTTTGATTATGAAAATTGCCAATGAGTAATGGTAAGGGAACTCCTTCATTCCTTGGCTCCCAAATGGCACAAAACTTAGACAAATTAAAATTTTGAGAAGCAGTAGCCAAAATGGGAGGATCAATTTGCTTTAGAATATCTAAAAGGTCCTACAGTGCTGGCTTTCTATATATTTGTATTTAAGTATAAAATATATCCACCCTCTCTAACCAACCACCACTCTTTAAAATCGATTACATACATATATACACACACTTGCCCAGCACTTGCTCCACAGAATTCAAGGCCCAGGGTAAACAGACACCACACCCTGTATACCGGTCACGAGATCTGGACTGTGGTATACAAAAAGTGGGACCAATCCCTAAAGGTGTTCCAAATCTACTGTGAGATCTAGTTCATCCAAGCTTGATAGCAGGAGACAGCAAAGAAAAGCCACAGGCAGATGAAAGTCCAATTAACCTTGGCAGGGCTGAAGCTGAGGAATTCATCTGATATCGGATACTAACAGTCTCTGGTCAATTAGGCACCTAGCATGATGTATTTTCACATTAGACATGGGCAAGGAGAGGATAATGTTGCAATCATGGATGTTAACTCACTAAGAAGTGAATGTAGGGTCTAGTTAAATCCCTACTGGAAAGAAAATACACAAGACTAGTGACTAGTCCCACCGACTAATACATACACTCACAGGTCCATGGCATATGATCGAAATGTTTTTCTGGAAATAGAAACTAATACTAGCTTTCCCTTTAAACCTGTACAGCGCACTAAAATTGTTCCAGGATGTGAGAGAGAAGCAAAATTTTTGGTCATTTAACAGTTTTCTGATTCAGTCTATTGTTAGCAAAAATAATACACATTTCCTCTGGGGACAGACTTTCCTGTGAGAGTGAAAGGAGAAACTAAACGGCTAAGTTGAATTTGATATCTAAACTTAGATGATTACCCATGATAAACCACAAACCAGACAAAAACAACAACAAAAGCCTAAACCAAAACATCCCAGACTCTAGAGCAGCACTGTTCAATAAAAATATGTGATCCACACATATAATTTTAAATTTTCCAGTGGCAACAGTAAAGAAAAACCACGTGAAACGAATTTTAACAATATATTTAACCCAATATATAAAAAATCTCAGCATGCTATTGACAGAAAAGTTTTAAGGAAATATTATAAATTCTTTTTCTTTTTAGTACTAAGCGCTCGAAATCTGGTTTGTATTTTACACTAACGGCACACTTCGGTTCAGAGGGCCTCATTTCAAGCGCTCAATAGCCACCTGTGGCTAACAGCTACCTACCAGACAGTGCAGCCCTAAAGCCCGTTTTCAAAAAAAAAGAAAGGAAAAAACACAAAGCAAACAGAACCCACACTCACTATATAAACACACATCAATTTCAATAAAGAGGACGTTTAGAGTTGGGCTGTGATTGCTGATTTTTGGTGTACGGAGAGAGAAGGCTCAGGAGAGTAAGAGGGAGACGGCAGCGGAAAGAGATGAGGGGAAGAATGCGATTGTTGCATCTCCAGAAAACCCGGCTCTCCCCACCATGCCAGCCTCAAGCCTTGAAGGACTGCCTAGAGGTGACGAGGGGTGGAGCCGACCCCAAGTGGCCACCAACTTTTGGGTTTTAGAGCCAGCCTGCCCGGGGCTGGTGTCGGCGGGAGTGGAAGGCAGCAGAGTTCGGGCTCGGCCGGGGAACCGCGGGAGCGCCCTACCTGTCCAACAGCGGGGTGTGGATGTGCAGGTGCTTCACCGCCACCTGAACGCGCCAATCTGCGTGGCGGGCTGACGACACGGTGCCCGACGCGCCGCGGCTCAGGTAGCGCAGGTCTGCGAGCTTGTGGTAGGGAATGGTGGGCAGGGCGCTGCAGATGGCTTCCCCGTTCATGGCGGCGGGCGGCGCGGACGCTCAGGCCGCTGGCCGGGTCCAGTTGTTCCTGCGGCTCCTCGGCCGCCTATATCCGCCCCTGCGCGAGCAGGCTGACCAGGCTCTCCCTGCTGCCCGACACTAGGTCACGAGGCCGCCCATTCCCCGCACGGCCCACGCCAGCAGCTGTTTTTCCGGAGCCAGAGCGGAGTCTGCTTTCCCGGAGACTGAGGTCAACTGCGGCGGCGCGGCGGGGAGGAGCTTCCTCTCCCGGCCCAGGCCCTCCCAGGCGCGCCCCGCCACCCGAGCGCGGCCGTCGGAGCTCCTCCCTCCCCAAACTTCTCCAGCGACGTCAGCGGCGGACAGTGAAGCGGGGAGACGGGCTCCCAGCCCGCCTAGCCGGAGGCACGAGATCGTTGTCGCGTGCCGCGGCCCTGACTATCTGTGCGACCCCAGCGGAGCCCGGACTGAGTTCTAGGGGTGGGGAAGGGAGCCGGGAGCGCTCTTCTCGTCTTCTCTCCCCACCCCGCTCCCCAGGTTTGGTAGACTTTCCTTTTTGGGAAGGTTCCTCTCAGCAGCCTACTGGCTGCTGTGCGATTGGTCAGCGGGCCTTAACACTCGGGGATCTGGACCGCGCATCTTCGGGAAATCGTCAAACCCCAGAGGGGAAGGCGGGGCCCCGAGGGGGTGAGCGCCAGGTCCCGGCTACGCGCCTGCGCAGGAGGCTCTCGGAGGGAGTGTGGTGACTTCTGTCGTCTGCACGCTTAATGAGGCCGGCGAGTCAGGTAGGGTGTAAATCACCTGTCTACCTCAACCCCAGTTGTCCCTCATTTTCAGCTACTTCAAGGAGTGAAGGGTAAATGATAAACGCTGTCGGAGTTCGACCCTGTCAACAAGTTCAGGTGTTTAGCTCCTGTTACATGCTCCTCTACTAGAGATTGACTTTTCTCTCTCTTCTTCCATCTTATGTGCGTGATTATATAACCTTGAGAGACTCAGTCCCTCTGACTCCAGGTAAGACTGCAAAAATTTCTCATAGGTCTGGGAGGAATACAATCAGTGTTTAATGCCAACCAAAAAAAGACTGCAAACATATTTCCAGCTTTTTACTGTAAACATCTTTCTACTTAGATGACTATTTTGTAGAGTGTGACTGAAAATATTATATACAATACCAAGTCCATACTAGGCATTTAATGAATTCTAAGGCAACAGTAATAAGGAATGCCTGACTTGAGTGGAGATTTTCTGCTTACAGAGAATGAATGCTTCCTGTATTTTTATATTGCCTGAAATGAGAGTAGCAATGTTACATTTTGTAATATGTAACGGGAACTTGTAACGAAATAGTGTTTTTAAAAATTTTGATCGTTTTAAATAAAATGGCTATAGTTTTTAAGATATGGTTGGATACTTTGTATCCCATTTCCCCTTAATTCCTTTAGGCACTCAGTTAACAAACTAAGAGTTCCAGAAAAAGAGAACAAAAAGTAAGCAGGGAGGGAATGACGCAAATAGTAATTCAAGAAATTTTGCCAGGACAGAAGTACAGGGGTCTCCATATTGAAAAGGCCCAACAGGTACACACAGTGGATGAAAAAAGACCTATATTAAAGCACATTATTAAAAAAGTCAGAACACTAAGAATAGAGAGAAGATTCTAAAAGTTTTCAGAGGGAAGAAAGGAGAATAAAGGGATGAGAATTAGAATGACATAGGATTTCTCAATAATAACACTTTTATGCTAAAACACTTAAGTGAAATTTCTTTAAAGTCTTGAAGGACAAGAACTTCCAAACTAGAATTCTATAGTTGATCAAACTACCCATCAAGTATAAGAGCAGAATAAAAACATTTTCCTGTATATAAGGATGTAAACATTTACTTTCCATCCATCCACTTTTTTTTTTTAATTTAAGAAAGCTACTAGAGGATGTGCTCCAACAAAATATAGGAGTAAGTCGAGAAAGAGAGAGACATGAGATCCAGCAAACAGGACCAGGAAAATGGGAAGGGAAACCCCAGGATGAAAGATACGTGGCAGAATTAGAGAACAACTTATTTTCGTTGGAGCAGGAAGATGGCAGACTCCAAGAAGAGAGACTCTAATTAAAATAATTGAATTTGTAAATTGTCTAATTTTGAGTATTTGGGAAATTATATTGATAGGTGTTTGATATATATAATGAAATATGTGGAGAGAGAACTTAAAAAATCTAAGCAAGTGAAAAGAAGCAATTATTATTAATTCCTTGAAAAATAAAAATTATGCAAGAATGGGAACAGCATTTCTCCAAATGATTCCGTGGTGGTGAAAATTTAAGACTTTTCAGAGCTTTTAAAATACTGGTATATTGTAAATCTCTAAGAAGGAGAGAGCAGGCAGCATAGAACTCTATAAAATGTATTTATATTTTTAATTACATTACTTTTAAATTTACTTTTTAAAAAATAAGTAATATATTCACATTTCAAAATTTAAAAGTGTGGAAGACAGACAATACAGTAGAAAATTGGGGAGAAGACCTAGGCACCTCACAAAAGATATCTAAGTAGCAAATGAAGGTGAAAATGTGTTCAGCATCATTAGTCATCAGGGTTAAAGCTATCAAGTTAAAACCACAATGTAAGATCACTACACAAATGCAAGAATAATTAAAATTGAAAAGACAGATCCCAAGTATGGGTGAGGATTTGTAGCAGTTGGAGCTCTTGTACAGTGCTGATGGGAGTGTCAAGTGGTACAATCTTTTTGTAAACTGTATGGCAGTAAGCTATTAAAATTGCCCATTGTGCAGATCTTATGACTCAGCAGTTTCTCACCTAGGTATGTGGACATGTGTATGCATATGCTAGAATGTTCATAGCTGTGCTGTTTATAGTAGCTTCAAACTGGAAATTACCCAAATACGCATAAAGAGTAGAAAGGGTAAATAAATTGTGGCACATTTACACAATGGAATACTGAACATCAATGAGATTGAAGAGTGTATGACAATATTGATGACTCACACAAATACAATGTTGGATGACAAAAGGCAGACACTGAAGAGTATATATTGTATGAGTCTGTTTCTATTAAGTATAAAAGTAAAGAAAACTGGCCTATGCTTTTAGAAACCATGATAGTGGCTACTCTTTTTCCACTTTTTTTTTTTGAGGAAGATTAGCCCTGAGCTAACTGCTGCCAATCCTCTTTTTGCTGAGGAAGCCTGGCCCTGAGCTAACAGCCATGCCCATCTTCCTCTACTTTATACGTGGGACACCTGCCGCAGCATGGCTTGTCAAGCGGTGCCATGTCCACACCTGGGTTCCAAACCGGCGAGCCCCTGGCTGCCAAAGTAGAAGGTGCGCACTTAAGCACTGTGCCACCAGGCTGGGCCCATAGTGGCTACTCTTGTAAGGTGGAAGTAGTGACTAAAAGGGAGATGATGAGACTTCTGTGGTGATAGTAATGTTAGGTTTCTTGATCTAGGACCTAGACTCTAGGTGCCAGGTACACAAGTATGTTTAGTTTCTGAAAATTCTTTGAAGTTAATGTGCACTTTCTGTATATATTATACTTCAATAAAAATATATTAGGTTTATATATTAAATAAATATATGTGTATATATATTATGTTTCTCATGTAGTTAGTATCACACTATATACCTGTTCACCTTGCTTGTTTTTCATTTAACAATGTATGTTGAATATCTTTCCATATGAAACTTCCTCATGCTTTTTTTATAATGGCTGAGGGGTATACCATAATTTATCCCTCATTGGTGGACACTTAGATTGTTTCCACATATTTGCTATTATAAATAATGCTGCAATAAATAATCTTTACATTTGTCATTTCATACATATGCAAGTATATATACATAAGTAATTCCTAGAAAGTGAATTGCTGAACCAAAGAGTTACGTTGATTTGTAATTTTGGTTTATATTGTCAAATTGCTCTTCACTGAGATTGTACCAATTTTTTTCTGCAGACAATAAGAATACCTGTGCCTCCTCATGCTTACTTTCTTTTCCTTTTGAGATAGGTAGTGCAATGTTGGTCTACTGATTCCTGGAGTTCAGTGCTTCTAAACTCAATTAAATGATAAGATTCTTTTTATTGCAAACCTTTTAAATATTTGGCTTCAATTTATTTATCACAACCCCATGTAACCATGTGTAAACTATACATATATATGTATAGTTTAATAATTCCCGTAACGAATTGGCTAAAGACAGAAAGCTTAAAGAATACTGGTGTTGAACTACATCAGCTAAATGATAAACAAAAAATGAGAGTAATTACACCAATTAGGCCAAGGCACAAGCATCATATCTGTATGTCGAATTCATCTGTTGAAAATTTTCTAAAATCACGTTAAGATTTGGTCTTTCCATTTACTGAAAATAGAGGTTATTTATACCTGCATGTGCTATTTTAGGAAACAGCAGCTTGAAATCTCTCATATCTCTTCAATTAGAAACAAAACAGAAAAATTGAAAAAGAAACCACTTAAAAGTTACAAATCTAAGAATTTCAAACATCTCATATTTTAATTTTTCAGTGTAAAAGCACATAATGTGTTTTAAAAACACAGATGTTGCAAAAGTCTATAATTACATAACAATGAATGATCTGCATGGGAAAACATTTGGGGTACATTTGGTGCTGTTTCTCCCCCCAAAATCTCAAAAAATACCTGATATATCTGATGACGTACAGTCTACTATGAAGAGGCAGAGAAGTACACATTTTTACAGTTAATGAGAATAATAATGTTTCTCGTTTAACCATTCTAATTGTGTTCAACCCTAAAAGAACATGAAGTCATTTTAAAATTGATAAAATGATGCTTTTTCTGATAATTAAGCTAGGTTAAACATTAAAAAGTAAACATTTCTCATAGTAGAATTATTAGTAAAGAACATTAAAATCAACTTTTAATACAGTATTTTATAACACTTTTCTCAAACATTTTTCAATCTAAAGTTCCATCTTTACTATGTAGCATTCAGAAAAAGGTGAAATTATTTAAAAATAATTCCTAAGAAGGTTAAATTAACTTATCTTCCTATGAAAGTGCTGAAAAGTAAAAAAGAAAGACTGGAAGACACCAAGCTAGTAAAATCTCCCATCTAAGGAATGCCTAGCCCAGTTTTTGATCAGGTTGTTCATTTTTTTGTTACTGAGTTGTATGAGTTCTTTCTATATTTTGGACATGTTAATATAAACAAAAAACTAAATTGAAAATTAATTTGTCATTCTGCCAAATAAAAGTGACTTTCATACCACCAAAACAAACAAACAAACAGGATAAAAATGTGTATCTAGCAAAGGGGTGCCGGGCTTCTTTTGAGCATTTCCTGGCAATAGGCAATTTGCAACATTTTGAGCTTTTAAGCCATTTCCATTGGTTAGAGATATCTATTGTTAAAATTCTCTAACATTCTAAATTTTAGGAAGTTATTCTGGTGTGAATATTACCTGCTTGTCCTATATTGAATAAACCTAATTCTTCTATCTAGACAATTTAAGCTTTGTGATTCCTTCAACAAACACAAAGGGGATACCACTTAAGGTAGTATGAGAGATTTAAAAGATGAATACTTTGAAAAGTTATGTTATCTTTAGTTTTTGGCATCTTAATTTATCTCATTTACTTCAACTTGGGTTTTAGACTCACGGTGGTTCTCTTGTTAATCTGCTTTACTTCATCAGTATTCCCCTATGTCTAAGTGATTAGACAATTCCGTATGAAATTTGATAGGTGAGAGGGAGAGTGGCTATGTCTGTCTCTGATCTGAATCTATTAGTGCAATGAAAGACAGTATTTATTTTTTTAAGCAGTCTTGTTAAACTATTAATTTAGGTTGAGCCTGTGGTCAACTAAAACTGGAGATTTTTGTTTGTTAACTTGTTTCTTTTTTTTGTTTTTAATATAAACTACCTTTAAATCAGGTTTTCTCTCCTGTACTTGTGCAGTTGATTCTTTTGACCCAGTGTTAATGGGTTGAATGCTGTAACCCCAAATGGTGTTGAAGTCCTACCTGTGAATACCTGTGAATGTCACCATATTTGGAAACAGAGTCTTTGTAGCCTCTCAAGTTAAGGTGAGGTCATTAGGATGGGCCCTACTCCAATATGACTTGTGTCCTTATAAGAAGGGGAAATTTGGACACACAGACAGGCACACATAAAGGGAAGGTATTTTAGGGACACAGAGAGAAAGCTATCTACAAGCAAAGGAATGCCTGAGGCTACCGGAAACCAGGAGAGAGGAATAGAACAGTCTCTCTCATGGCCCGCAGAAGGCACCAACTCTGTAAACATCTTGATTTTGGACTTCTAGCCTCTGAAGCTGTGAGACAATACATTTCTGTGGTTGAGCCACCAAATTTATGGTTCTTTGTTATGGCAGCTCTGGGAAACTAATACACTCAGGTATAATTTTTTTAAACTTCTTATTTGGAGATAATAATAGACTCATATGGAGTTGCAAAGATAATATAGAGAGGTCCTTTCACTCAGTTTCTCCCCATGGTTACATCTTAAATAATTTTAATACAACATCAAACCCAATAATTTAGCATTCATCCAATGTATGTACATTGCTCTGTGTCATTTTATCATATGTGTAGATTCCTGTACCACCACCTTAATCAAGATACAGAACTATTCCATCACCACAAACATATCCCTCATACTACTTCTTTACAGCCACACTCACCACTGCCACCACCCCCACAACCTTAATCCCTGGCAACTACTAATCTGTTTTCCATTTCTAAAATTTTGTCATTTCAAGAATTTTATGTTAGTGAAAATATGTGGTGTTTTGAGATTGGCTTTGTTTGCTCAGCATAATCCCTTGGAGATCTATCCAAGTTGTTTCTTGTATCAATAGTTGGTTCTTTTTTTATTGCTGAATAGTATTCCATGGTATGGGGATACCAAAGTTGTTTAACCGTTTACCTAGTGAAGGACATTTTTGTTCTTTCCAGGTTTTAGCTGTTACAAATAAAGCTGCTGTGAACACTTGTGTACAGGTTTTTGTGTGGATATTTTCATTTTTCTAAGATAAATGTCCAGGGGTGTAATTGCTGGATCATAAGGTAAGGGCATGTTTAGTGTTTCTAAGAAAGTACCACACTATTTTTCAGGCTGACTGTGCCATTTTACATTCACACCAGCAATATATGAGATATTCCATTTCTTTGCATCCTTACCAACGTTTGGTATTGTCACTATTTTTTATTTTACCTATCTAAAACTATGTAGTAATATCTCATTTGTAGACCCATGTTCATTTTTTAACTTAATCACATTAAGTTTTGTTATATCTTTGTAGGTCCGTGTAGGTCCATTCTTCTAGCCTTTCATGATTCTCTTAAATCTGTGTTTTTCTATTGGACTGTCTTTTCCAGGGAGCACAATGTTTGGAATTATACATACCTGACTTCAGTGTTCTGCTTCATCATTTGTGAATTGTGTAACTTTGGGCAGCCTGCTTAACTTCTTTGAGCCTTATTCTCTTCCTTTAATTACTAAATATGAAATAAGATAATGTATGGAAAGTGTTTAGTATGTGGCATACACTCAGTAGATGCTGTGTTCTTTCCCTGCTGTATTTTCAACTGAACAAAAATGTGGACAAGAAAAAAACTAGTTCATATTCTAGAGACAACTACTAGAGACCTCTCTTCATCAATTAACCAGATAAATTAGTATCTAGAAAATATTTTTCACTTAGATTGTAAAACTTTAGGAAATTATTCCTTTACCTTTTAGATTATAGCCTGGGCAAAATGCTTGCTTTATTTTCTCATTGAAACAGATTGTATTGTTAAGGCTTTATTTTATTTTATTTTTTGTCAAACCTTTAAAATTGGAAATATAGAGCATAATCTGGGAGAAAACATTCAGTTTGTATATAAATTCTGACTCACATCTTTCCACATCGGCATGATCTGAATTATGTAGCTAAAAAAAACGGAAGTCCTTTGGAAAGACTGAAGGATTTATTGTGGCCATTCAGAGTAAGATGATCAGCAACTAAAGTCTTTGGAGGTGTTCCCTGCAGGGAAGCTTGTTTGCTAAAAAGTGCAAATTGCTAGTGGATGGGGTTAGGGGTTTTGGTGCTATTTGATGGCACTTGGACGAGGGACTGAGGAGTAACTACATCATTCCTCAGTCTCCAGCCATTTTGTTTCATGAGGTGCCCTGATAGAGCTATACACATCAAGAATTTGGCAAAAGAAGGGAAAGTAGTAGCATGTTTTTAAAGCTCTGATTAGCTGACTAGATCACTAGGCAAAAGGCCCAAGGAATCCTGCCCTTCACTGCTCTCCTCCATCTGACCTCAAACTGGAATGTTGTGGATTTAAGATAGAGCTGGCTGAACTATCACTTTTTCACAATAAAAGAAAAATTAGTCCTCAAATTATACAAGTGGTTTATTATGTAGAAGAAGATGGAGAAGATAATTTGCCTTAAAATCACCTACTTTGACCCCAAGCTTGAAGGAGAAAGGAAGCTGAACAGTATTGAGTGCCTACTATTCCATTACCAAATATTTATTTACTTACTTATGTGCAAGAAACACTTTCTCCCTTTTCTTCTTTTCATGTAAATATTATTTTTAATTATAAAGAAATACATTTATCAAATTGGCATGGTAAAACATTCAAGACTTATAAAAAGGTATGTAAATGAAAAGTAAGTCTGCCTGATGCTCCGAATCGCCAGCCCACCTCCCCTAAGGCAACAAATACTTTCTATGCCGTAATGCTAGGTGCTGGAAATAGAAGGATAACAAAATACACATGTTCCCCTACCCTCACAATGGTCTTAGTACTCTAAGGGAGATAGAAACCTGAACATGGAGTGTGATAAATTTCTGGTAGGAAAGTGCAGGGTATTCTCAGATAACAGAGGAGAGAAGCATGCATAGTAACTTACTAAAAGAGAGGTTAGTTGAATTGCCCAAAGTCACAGAGTTTGTAAATTACTGAGACAGGATTCTTGAACAAATCTGTTTGAATGAAAGCCTATATTCTTTCCGGGAACTGCTTCATGTATCAGTGGGGTATTCCATTTTCACTTTTACTTTGTGTAATGTCTCAGGAGAGAAATTTAGTAGCAAGAGGGAATTTCCCAGCTGCAAAAAAACAATGCTGGACAAAAATTTAATATTTCATGGGAGATTCCATTTTCCTTTGACATTTTACTTGGCAGGTTTCCAAGAATGTGGAATATGTTACTAGTAGCTCAGTCAGCATTTAAAAATTTTGGCTCCTGAATTTAGCAGGAATATTTTGCTTTTTAAAATTTCTTCAGAACTCAAAATCATTTTCTTCATCTGTCGCTCCCAGATTACAAGCAACATATGCTAACGTATATTAATGTTTTAGGCAATATACACACAGACACACGCACACAACTTTGCTTTCGCAAGTGACTGTGTGAAAGAGGTTATAAGTTCACTACCCTTTTTAGCGTCCTGTTTTGGGCAGGCGCAGACAAAGTTGTGGAAGAAATTAAAGCTTTCCTTATTGTGGTAGTTGATGTAGTCTACATTAAAACAGGGCAGGGTGGTACAATTGTCTAGAAGTGGAAACTATGACTGAATCAAGGATCCAGTGTCAGCAGCTGAACAGGTTGCCAGAGAGAGCGCTAGGGTTTATTGGGAAATAGGGAACACTCAGAAGGTTTCTTTGGCTCAATTTTCATAATTGTAAAAAGGAATAGAAATGTCTGCCCTGCCAGGCAGCCTTGTTGCACAATTCCGGGGGCCACTATTCACATTGGGGAGGTGCCATTCACATGGGATATGCTATGAATGGGGTTTCTGGAGTTGTGAAATGTGAGTGCCCTATGGTCTATTTGTCTCCCAGGATTGTTCTGAGAGGTTCAAGTTATACAATGAATATAAAAGGACTTTATAGACTATAAAATTGTCAATATGTGTAAATGACAACAATAATTTATTTTTCTGACCAGCTCTGCCCTTTAAGCAAAACATTCTTATCTAGTTTAAGAAAGCAAAAAGCAGCACCTGTTAGCTGGGAGCTGGCCTGGCGCTCACAGTGAATCTATGAAGTTCTCCTGATGAATATAAACACATAGTAGACCAACGTCAGACAAGACCACTTTGTGACTATAATGGAGCAAGAAAAAAACAAGACCACTTCATGATCATGTCTGAACAGAGAGAAATAAGGACATTGACTAAATTGCGAACATGAGAAAACATTCCCCTTTCCTGGCAGATAATGAGTGACTGCTGCTGCTTTACCAATTACAACTTTAGCTCAACTTCGTTTCTCTCACTGTATAGATAAGAATTATTAAGATACCTAATCAGAGAATTGTCTCTGTTTCTGGACAGCATCCAATGCAGGGAAGATCCCCTTTCCTTGATTACTCCCCCAAATTAGCTAACACAAACCCAAATCCTATAATGAGTTCTTTCTAATGTCTTACTGAGATGCCCCATGGTTCCCCATGGTATACATTTCTTCTCCTTGCCATGAGTCAATAAACTCAGCTTTATAGAACTGCAGATGAGTTCCTGGTGGTCTTTGACATTGACAAGTTTTTAGAGCAGTTATTACCCAGCCAGGAGCTCTTACTATCTGTATCTCAGCCAGAGAGTTGGCTCCTCTGACTACTCTAGGGGTTTGTCTGTGATGTTGGTGCTATTTCAGAGCCAAGAACTCCTGAGGAAGAGATTCTGGCTGGCCATAATCTCATCCTTCAAGTTCTTTGTGGATTATGGGGATATGGACATATAGTACTGAATTTCTAAAACAACAACAACAATAGCACTAATAGCTAACTTTTATTTAATGCTTTCTATGTGTCAGGCATTCTTCTAAACAATCTACATAGAATAATTCATTTAATACAACAACATTGTGCACTAGATGCTATGGTCATTCTCACTTTACAAATGTAGAAACTGAGGCACAGAGATGTTAGTTACTCATGTAAGGTCCCACAGTTGTTAAGTGGCAGAGCCAGGATTTGAACCAAGACAATTATATTGTTCAACTGTGTTCGTGAAGTGGTATTAGACTACTGAGAGATGGAGTGTGAATGAATTGATATAGGTCAACACGCTACTATATGAAGAGTTATTGTGTATGTGAGCAAGTATATCTTTTAAAGAAGTTCAGTCTAGCAATCTTAAAGTGTTGGTGAGTCTCTTTAATAATAGTTTACTGATAAGAATAACTTAAACTATATGGAACAATTTCCATTGACTGTAATTTGCTTTTACTTATACATATTAACAATTTAATCCAACGTTTGAATGTCTAAGATGTGAATGGCTCTTTGGTATATGATATAGGAAACACAAGGATAAATAAGCTCTCTCACATTGCTGCCTACAAAGGCGATGACTTAAGACTTTATATATACACCATTTTTATTCCTTAAAAATCTTTCTCATTATAATAATAACTTTGACTTGGGATATAATTGACATTAACTGATCCATTCTAGTGGAAAAAATAGGGGTCTTTGGAATCAGATGGAGTTAAAAGTCTCCTTCGTTAACCAGTGTACATGCCCTCTTTTGTATTATGTAATCTCAGTGAGCCTCATTTCCTTCATCTATTAAATAGTGATAATAATACCTTTCTTAAGGCTATTATGAGAATTAAACAGGATTATGTGCCAAGGTTAAACCCAATAAATATTGGTTTCTTTTCCCAAAATAAAGCATTTGGGGCCTTGCCAATTTAAGTTTAAGTGAGAATTATCAACTTTGTGGGATGATTGTCAAGATGGGCTTATGAAATATTGAAAAGTGATTTGAAAACTGTGTATCCATGGTCTTGTTTCAAATGTGAGCACCATGAAGACAAGGGCCATATCTGTTTTGTTCACCAGTGCCTAGGACAATGAATGAAAGTGATAATAATCCACCTACTGTTGCTTTAGGCTCTGAAGGGTGTTGTGATAGCCAATTGAAGACTGCAATTCTTGAATTAAAAGCATGCAGGATTATCTGGCGTGCTCATTTCAAGTTGCTGTTTTTTCAAAGTTACAAGTTCGTGTTTAAAAATCAATGTAGCTCACAGAGGTAAAGTTATGAAAAAAGAATTAGATTTTAAAAAAATCTTTGCAGCCAATATTACAATAATTCTCTAAACTTTAGAGTGTATCCAATGCAGTAGTATTTTCTATCACCTATTTAGAAAATTAATATGTTATTAAATATTTAAAAGCCATGTACAACTGAAAACATTGAAAAGAAGATATTTTATTTCAAGCATAATTAGATATTGTTTATTCCTCTTTGTGGATTTAGTCAAAACTCAGTCATCTGATTGAATGAATCTCCTTAAAAATTTAATATGAAATAGATGCAAGAAGTGTTAAAATTGAAATACTAACTCCTTATACATAAAAAATGTTTTACATTCTACCAAATACAATATCATTAAGACAATGTTGTGTTGTAACTGTTATTTCTGTTGAGATATGATGGGGCTAATAAATGATATTCTTCATCAAAGTTCAGACTGAACTGAGAAGTAAGCAAAACAGCAGTGGAGATTGAGACCAAAATGTCAACTTTGTACTGAAATTTGGAGAACATGATTTAGAGGTGTTGTTCAAGTGGGCTTACTAATCCTATACCCACTTAATCATAGGAAGGACAAACCCAGACCTGCCCCCATGGAGGCCTGCCCCTGTCAAGTGTATTTCATGGAGGAGTAAGGCAGAATATGTTCTCTCCGAAGGGGAGAATGTTCCAAAGAGAAAGGGAAGAGAAAGGGGATGAGCTACTATGTTCCCAAATTCACAAGTCAGGTAAGATACTCCTTGTCTGCTAGGAAGGAGTACTGGGGCTGGTCGGGGAGGGGGAATGGATGGTGGATTGACAGGCTGGGTGTGTTGTTCCAATGAAGGAACTCTCCTCCTGGAAGGAAATACCTGAATGAGGGGATGGTGGCAAGTGTTCTCAACAATTCCCATTTTAGAGATGGGAAAATTGAATCTAAGAGTAGAGTGACTAGCCTCAAGTTTTAAAGTAGAAGGTGATAGAACTGGGAGTAAACCAGATAGTCTAATTCAAGTTTATTGCATCAGAGAACCCTTGTTAACTAAGTCCATGGTATAGTATCCTAGAGTTACAGTAAAACTAGGACCTATACATGTAAAAGTCAGAGCCAAATATCATAAATTTGCAGCTTTCTTTATATTTGCTTTATGATGAGGTGATGAACTCTATAGAATAAATGCATTGTGTATATTTCTGTTTACTGGGTACTTAAATGATGCATACTTCTGAATGAAATGCCTGAGATACCTCAGTCATTAAAGCTTACATTGGAGACATAGCAGAGTGTACGTATGTATACACACACAAATGTTTAACAGAAACACTGTAAAGAGATTCAGTAATATTCATGCTAAAGTGTGGCAGTTATTAGAGAGGTAGTGAATGAGGAATTGAATTGCTATTATTCTGCAGAGTATAAATGATTGGTAAACCTTATGGAAAGAGGTAATTTGAAGGTGCAATTCAAAGAAGAGGACTAATTTTGACATTATAGATAGAAGGAAAGTTGTTCCCAGAGACTTTTGGGTAATTTTAGAGAGGGCTACACAGTCCAAGATGAGAACTATGTCTTTCAGGACCATTGGTGGGCCTGCATGCTGCAAGAGAACAATAACCATGGTGAGTCAAGCCTGTACCCCACTACACTCTGAGGGAATAAAATGTTTTAAGAGTTGAGTACCATAATATGAGTTTATAATATCTATAATTTGTGGGTGGATGGGCAAAGTTTCTAAAAATATGTGTGCCTAGCCTTCATCACATATATAAGAACATGTTAAGAGCATAGTGCTTGGTTTCAAGCCCAGTCTCTATTTTAGCACTCGTATTGCCTATCCTTGCTGAAACTTGCTTTATTCATTCATAGGTGTTATGAGAGGAATGATGAGATAATACTTGTGGAAGTGCTTCATGAACTGTGACGCATTAATTAATTTTAGTTCTGAATCATGCCTCTGCTCTAAGATTTTCTTTTTTCTAGTTTAGTGTCTTTTGAGGGAAAATGCTGTGCTAGGCACATGTAGAAACATGTAGGGTATTTCCTGCCTTCCTGGAGTTCCCAGAGAAGAGAGAACAGTCTTTAGAGGCTTAGGATTATTCCACCCTTGGATGCTCTTCTGTTAATATAGTTTCTGGTCAAGATGGTGGTATAGGCACACTCTGAACTCACCTCCTCCCACGGACACAACCAATTTACAACTACCCTGAGAGAGAACTGAAAATTGGATAAAAAGAACCCCCACAACAAGGGACAACCCTGACTGAGGTGGGAGAGGCAAAAATTCCTTTCTGGAGAGAAGAAAAGCCACTTTTGCAAGCTGCAGCACTTCATGGCTGGCCGGGAGCAAACCTAAGGTACACAGCCTTCCCTGGGGGAGTAGGGGACCTGAGGAGGGGACTGTTACTGCTATAAGCATCCTTTGGACTCAGCACAACCGAGACTAGTCTTATAACACCTGGCTTTGCTGGCTACTAACAACAATGGGAAAGACCCTCAGAAAAGGTATCGGATATAAGGGACAAAAAGACAGCTCTTAAAGGGCCCATACACAAATTCACTCATTTTGGAAAGCAAGCTAAAATCACCAGAAAGAAAAGTGCACAGTCCATTGGTGAAAAGAGACTCACCTGATAGGCTCTGGGTGCATCTTGGTGAGAGGTGAGACCTCTCCAGGGACTGAGACATTGGCAGCAGCCATTGTAGTGACCTAGTACAGGCTGCTGACATAGACACTGGCAGATACCATTGGAGTTCTTTCCCTGGCCTGTTACCCCAGGTCTGCCCCACCCACTAGAGTGCTGATTCAATCCAGCTCAGTCAGGGCAGATAGCCTGCCCTAGGGACTGGCCCCACTCAACAGCAAGCCCTCAGGCAACCTATGGGCCTGCAAAAGCGAGGAGCCTGTATCCTCTTCAGCTGGGTGAATGGGTCTGCTTCTGTGGAGCAGGGTGGGCATGAGGAGTGGATGGAGTGTGTGGGGTATGGTGGAGTGTCTGCAGCCTCTGCAGTGGGGTGACTGGGTCTGCTTCAGGGGGTCAGGATGCATGCACAGGGTAGGACTGTGTTGATAGTGTGTGTGGCCCAGTGGGCTGACAGACTTGTCAGCTGCAGAAGACTTGTGCTTCTCAAACAGCCTCATAGGGGATCAGCCCCACCTTCCACAGCCTGAAACAATTGGGTGCTGCTGTACCTGGGGTGAACCACACTCAGCTGCAATCCTGAGAGAGCTGACAAGAGCCTTGCTGGCCAGAGGCCTACAGCAATTGTAAACCCCTGAGCCTGGCAACTAGCCATGCTGGGGACCTATTCACCTAACAGAAAAATTACAATAGGAATGTGCTACTAGACCTTGAAGCCAACTGTGCTGGGGCTCCCCACACTCAATAAAGTGACTATAGGGTCCATAGCAGCCACTTTCAGCTAAGCATTACAACCAGTCAGCCAGGGGGACAGCCTAGACTCCCTGGGCCCCCACGGCAAAAGCAACACTGCTACAGCAGAAGGACACGTAGCCCATGCAAGGGTCACTCCTGGAATATTTGGAACTGGTGACAAGAGGGAAGCACAGTGCTGGGCCTCATAAGGAATCTCTTACATAAGTCCACCTCTCAAAGATCAGAAAATGTAGCTGACCCACCTAATACATAGATAGAAGCACAAAGGAAAAACAAAATGAGGCAAAGGAATGTGTTCCAAGTGAGGGAACATAACAGTGGCCCAGAAAAAGAATTAAGTGTAACAGAAATAAACAATCTACCTGACAAAGAGTTCAAACAAAAAGTCATAAGGATGCTCACTGATCTTGGGAGAAGAATGGATGAACTCAGTAAGAACATCAACAAAGAACTGAAAAATATGAAGAAGAGCCAATCAGAAATGAAGAATACAATACTGGAAATGAAAACTTCACTAAACAGATAAAAGAATAAAGAATTAAGAAGAATGAGAACAGTCTAAGGGAACTCTGGGACAACATCAAGCACACTAATATTTGTATTATAGGTGTCTCAAAGGAGAAGAGAGAGACAAAGGGGCAGAGAATCTAATTGAAGAGAGAATAACTGAAAACATTCCTAATCTAAGGAAGGAAACAGACATCCATGTACAGGAAGCACAGAGAATGCCACACAAGATAAACCCAAAGAGGCCCACGTCAAGATGCGTTATTGTTAGAATGTCAAAAATTAAAGATAAAGAGAGAATCCTAAAAGCTGCAAGAGAAAGGCAACAAATTACATACAAAGAAAACTCCATAAGGCTATAAGCTGACTTCTCAGCAGAAACCTTACAGGCTAGAAGGAAGAACTACAAAAACACCAGAAAAAAAGTAACAAAATGGCAATAAGTACATACTTAGAATAGCTACTTTAAATATCAATGGACTAAATGGTCCAATCAAAAGGCATAGGGTGGCCAATTGGAAAAAAATACAAGACTCATGTGTATGCTGTATACAAGAGACACTTCAGACCTAGAACACAAACTGAAAGTGAAAGATTGTAAAAACATACTTCAAGCAAATGGCAATGAAAAGAAAGTTGGAGTAGCAATACTTATATCAGACAAAATAGACTTTAAAAGAAAAAGCGTAACAAGAGACAAAGAAGGGCACTACATAATGGTAAAGGGAACAATCCAACAAGAGGATATAACACTTGTCAATATCTATGCACCCAACATAGAAGCATGTAAATATATAAAGCAATTATTAACAGACGTAAAAGGAGAAATATACAGTAACACAATACTAGTAGGGGGTTTTGACATGCCACTTAAACCAATGGAAAGATCCTTCACATAGAATATCAATAAGGAAACACTTGCCTTAAAGGACACATTAGACCAGATGGACTTAGATATATACAGAACATTCCATCTAAAAACTGCAGAATACACATTCTTTTCAAATGCACATGGGACATTCTCCAAGATTGATCCCACAGTAGGCCACAAAACAAGTCTCAATAAATTTAAGAAGATTGAAATGATACCAAGCATCTTTTCTGAGCACAAAGGTATGAAACTAGAAATCAATTACAGAAAGAAAACCAGAAAAGCCACAAAAATGTGGAGATCAAACAAAATGGTACTG
This sequence comes from Equus quagga, assembly GCF_021613505.1. Lineage (NCBI taxonomy): Eukaryota > Metazoa > Chordata > Mammalia > Perissodactyla > Equidae > Equus > Equus quagga. Next base: position 47,058,460 of record NC_060282.1, read on the forward strand.
AACAATGATTGGGTCAATGTAGAAATCAAAGGAGAAATCAGAAGATACAGGGAGATAAGTGAAAATGAAAATATGACATGCCAAAATCGATGGGATATAGCAAAAGTGGTTCTAAGAGGGAAGTTTATAGCAATACAGGCCTGCCTCAACAAACAAGAAAAATCTCAAATAAACAATCTAACAGTGCATCTAAAGGAACTGGAAAAATAAGAACAAACAAAGCCCAAAATCAGTATAAAGAAGGAAATAATGAAAATCGGAGCATAAATAAATGAAATAGAGACTAAAGAACAATAGAAAAAATCAACGAAACTAAGAGCTGGTTCTTTGAGAAGATAAATAAAATGGCCAAACCTTTAGCTAGACTCAACAAGAAAAAAAGAAAGAAGGCTCAAGTAAATAAAATCAGAAATGAGAGCGTAGAAATTACAATCGACCCCTCAGAAATACAAAAGATTTTAAGAGAATACTATGAAAAACTGTATGCTGACAAATTGGATAATCTAGAAGAAATGGATAAATTCTTAGAATCATACAACCCTCCAAAACTGAATCAAGAGGAAACAGATAATTTAAATAGACCAATCACCAGTAAGGAGATCAAAAGAGTAATCAAAAACCTCCCCCAAAATAAAAGTCCAGGACCAGATGGCTTCCCTGGTAAATTGTAACAAACATTCAAAGACGACTTAATACCTATCCTTCTCACACTTTTCCAAAAGTTTGATGAGGAGGGGAAGCTTCCTATCTCATTCTGCAAAGCCAACATTACACTGATACAAAAAGCAGAGAAGGACAACACACACACACAAAATTACAGGCCAATATCACTGGTGAACATCAATGCAAAAGTCATCAACAAAACACTAGCAAATCAAATCCAACAATACATTAAAAAGATCAGGGGCGGAGCAATATGGCAGGGTGAGCTGACCTGGGACTCTCTCCCCTCCAAACTACAACAAAGGACTGGAAAAAAAAACCTGAATTTCAGCTAATATACTTAATGCCAGCACTCAGAGACCTACAGTATCAAAAGATGGAGGATGGAGACCCTGCTGCTGGCCTCGGAGGAGCTGGAACAGGTTAGGAGAGAACTTCGCTCCCTCCCCTAGAGTCTGGGATTGCTGCTGCAGGTGTGAGAAGAAGCAGGGGAGGGGCCACATGACCGGGGGATCATCTAGGACTCCCGCCACCGGTACAGTGGAAACCTCCTGACGGGTGAAAGCTTCCGTGAGCGGGGACCCCAGAAACCCAGGGCCGTGGGAGACCAGAGAACAGAACTGATCCGAATCCAGATCGGTGAGCGAGAAAAACTGCCCCTTCCCCCGGCAAACTGGGCTGGGCACTGCCATCTTGCCCGAAGGCGGAGAGCTCAGAACCCACAGTTCTCGACCCCCATCTAGTGGCAATAGGCTGTAACTGCAAACGAATTCTACCACCATGCGAAAAAACCCCTCCTCTACCATCCAGCAATTTACAAAAGCCCCAGACCAGAAGGAAACAATAAAAACACAGAATTAAGTCCTGAGGACTTGGAAATAGGTAAACTAAGTGAAAATGAGTTCAGAGCAGCTATAGTCAAAAAACTCAATGAGGTAGAGAGAAAGATAGAGAAACAAGCCAACGAGTTCTGGAGTTACTTCACAAAAGAGATTGAAATTATAAAGAAGAATCCAACAGAATTGCTAGAGATGAAAAACACAATAGACCAGATAAAACAGAATATGGGTTCCCTGAATGCCCGGGTAGACACCATAGAAGAGAAAATTAGCATAATCGAAGATAGACAGGCTGAATGCCTCCAGATAGAGAAAGAAAGAGAAGTAAGGATTAAAAGGAATGAGGAAAGTATTAGCAGATTCAATGAGGAGAAAGAATTTAAGGATCGTAGAAATTCCCGAGAACGTGGAAAAGGAAAATGGAGCAGAAGGTGTGCTTAATGAAATTATAGAAGAGAACGTCCCAAATCTAGGGGTTGAGGGAGAAATGTGTGTAGAGGAAGCTTTCAGATCTTCTAGATTTGTCAATGTTAAAAGACCTACTGCAAGGCATATAGTAGTACAAATGGCAAAAATGAAAGACAAAGAAAGAATAATCAGGGCAGCAATACAGAAGGAAATAACCTACAAAGGAACTCCTATCAGACTTTCAGTGGATTTCTCTACAGAAACCTTACAAGCTAGGAGAGAATGGAGTGACATATTCAAAACTTTAAAAGATAAAAATCTTCAGCCAAGAATACTCTATCCAGCAAGAATATCCTTCAGATATGAGGGAGAAATTAAATCTTTTCCAGACAAACAAAAACTAAGGGACTTTGTAGTCACAAGACCTCCATTACAAGAAATCCTCAAGAAGGCTCTCACACCTGAAAAAAGAAGAAAAGGAGAAAGGGGTCACAAACCACAGAGTAGGGAGACAGATAAAGAGAACCAGAATAGGATAGCAAATATTCAACTATGGCATTAGGCTAAATGTAAGGAAACTACCAAAGCAAAGATGATCTTATCACTCTAACTACAAACTCGTAACACGAGTTGGAATAAGAGATGAAAATAATAATTTAGGAGGGAAAGAGCAAAGGGACTAAATCAGTCTAAACCAGGTAAGTAAGAGACCACCAGAGAATAGACTATATTATACACGAGATTCTAAATACAAACTTCATGGTAGCCACTAAACTAACAAACAGAACAGAGCCACAAAACATAAATAAGCAAAAATCTAAGAAACCCAGCATAAGAAATTGCAGTATCAAATGGGTAGGCTAAAGCACACAGAAAGAGAAAAGCAGGAAAGCCAGATAATGAGGAACAGATTGACAGCATTAAGTCCACATGCATCAATAATCACTCTCAATGTAAACGGATTGAACTCTCCAATAAAATACACAGAGTGTCAAAATGGATTAAAAAACAAGATCCAACAATTTGTTGCCTCCAGGAAACACACCTCAGCCCCAAGGACAAACATAGGCTCAGAGTTAAGGGGTGGAGGACAATACTTCAAGCTAATAGCAAGAAAAAAAAGCAAGTGTTGCAATTCTTATATCAGACAAAGTGGATTTCGAAATAAGACAGGTAAAGAGAGACACAGAGGCACAATATAAAATGATCAAAGGGACACTTCATCAAGAAGAAATAGTGCTTATAAATATCTATGCACCCAACATAGGAGCACCAAGGTTGATAAAGCAACTATTAACAAACCTAAAGGAAGATGTTAAAAACAACACAATAATAGCAGGGGACCTCAACACCTCACTCACATCAATGGACAGATCATCCAGACAGAAAATCACCAAGGAAACAGTGGAGCTAAATGAAAAACTAAAACAATTGGACTTAATAGACGTATATAGATAACTTCATCCTGAAACAGCAGAATACACATTCTTCTCAAGTGCACATGGAACATTCTCAAGGATGGACCATATGTTGGGAAACAAGGCAACCCTCTACAAATTTAAAAAAATTGAAATAATAACAAGCATCTTCTCAGATCATAGTGCTATAAGGCTAGAAATTAATTCCAAGAAAAAAGCTGAGAAAGGCACAAAGATGTGGAGACTAAACAACACACTACTGAACAAAGCAATGGATCATTGAAGAAATTAAAGAAGAAATCAAAAAATACCTGGAAATGAATGAAAATGATAACATGCCATACCAACTCATATGGGATACAGCCAAAGCTGTATTAAGAGGAAAATCCATCACAATACAGGCACATCTTAACAAACAAGAAAAATCCCAAATAAGCAATCTTAAACTACACCTAACTGAACTAGAGAAAGAAGAACAAATAAAGCGCAAAGGCAGCAGAAGGAGAGAAATAATAAAAATCAGAGCAGAAATAAATGCTATTGAAACGAAAAAGGTGGTAGAAAGTATCAATGACACAAAGAGCTGGTTCTTTGAGAAGATAAATAAAATTGACAAACCCCTGGCCAGACTTACAAAGAAAAAAAGGGGAGAAAGATCAAATAAACAAAATCAGAAATGAAAGAGGAGTAATTACAACAGACTCTGCAGAAATACAATGAAGTATAAGAGAATACTATGAAAAACTCTATGCTAACAGAATGGATAACCTAGAGGAAATGGATAAATTCTTGGACTCCTACAATCTCCCAAAGCTCACTCAAGAAGAAGCAGACAATTTGAACAGACCAATCACAAGGAAAGAGATTGAAACAGCAATCAAAAACATCCCAATTAATAAAACCCCAGGACCAGATGGCTTCCCTGGGGAATTCTACCAACCTTTCAGAGAGGATTTAATACCTATCCTTTTCAAGCTATTCCAAAAAATTAGGGAGGATGGAAGACTTCCTAACGCATTCTCTGAGGCCAACATCACTCTGACACCAAAGCCTGACACGGACACCACGAAAAAAGAGAACTACAGGCAAATATCACTGATGAACATAGATGCAAAAATTCTATACCAAATTTTAGCAACCAGAATTCAGCAATTCATCAAAAGGATCATACATCATGATCAAGTGGGATTCATACCAGGGACACAGGGATGGTTCAACATCCACAAATCAATCAATGTGATACACCACATCAACAAACTGAGGAGTAAAAACCACGTGATCATCCCAATAGATGCAGAGAAAGCATTTGACAATATCCAACAGCCATTTATGATAAAAACTCTGAACAAAATGGGGATAGAAGGGAACTACCTCAACATAATAAAGGCCATATATGACAAACCCACAGCCAACATCACACACAATGGGCAAAAACTGAGCACCATCCCCCTGAAAACAGGAATGAGACAAGGATGCCTTCTATCACCACTCTTATTTAACATAGTCGTGGAGGTCCTGGCCAGAGCAATCAGGCAAGAAAAAGGAATAAAAGGAATCCAAATAGGGAGGGAAGAAGTGAAACTCTCGCTGTTTGCAGACGACATGATCTTATATATAGAAAACCCCAAAGAATGCATTGGAAAGCTCTTAGAAGTAATCAACAACTACAGCAAAGTTGCAGGGTATAAAATCAATTTGCATAAATCAGTAGCATTTCTATATTCTAATAATGAAGTAACAGAAAAAGAACTCGAGAACACAATACCATTCACAATCGCAACAAAAAGAATAAAATACCTTGGGGTAAATTTAACTAAGGAAGTGAAGGACCTATATAATGAAAATTACAAGGCCTTTCTGAGAGAATTGGATGATGACATAAGGAGATGGAAAGACATTCCATCTACATGGATTGGAAGAATAAACATAGTTAAAATATCCATTCTACCTAAAGCAATCTACAGATTCAATGCTATCCCAATCAGAATCCCAATGACATTCTTCACAGAACTAGAACAAAGAATCCTAAAATTTATATGAGGCAACAAAAGACCCCGAATTGCTAAAGCTGTCCTGAGAAAAAAGAACAAAACGGGAGGCATCACAATTCCTGACTTCAAAACTTCCTACAAAGCTACAGTAATCAAAACAGCATGGTACTGGTACAAAAACAGGTGCACAGATCAATGGAACAGAATTGAAAGCCCAGAAATAAAACCACACATCTATGGACAGCTTATCTTTGACAAAGGAGCTGAGAGCATACAATGGAGAAAAGAATGTCTTTTCAACAAATGGTGCTGGGAAAACTGGAAAGCCACATGTAAAATAATGAAAATTGACCATTCTTTTTCACCATTCACCAAAATAAACTCAAAATGGATCAAAGACCTAAAGGTGAGACCTGAAACCATAAGGCTTCTGGAAGAAAACGTAGGCAGTACACTCTTTGACATCAGTATTAAAAGGATATTTTTGGACACCATGCCTTCTCAGAGAAGGGAAACAATAGAAAGAATAAACAAATGGGACTTCATCAGACTAAAGAGCTTCTTCAAGGCAAATGAAAACAGGACTGAAACCAAAAACCAACCCACTAACTGGGAAAAAATATTTGCAAGTCATATATCTTACAAAGGCTTAATATGCATAATATATAAAGAACTCTCACAACTCAACAACCAAAAATCAAACAACCTGATCAAAAAATGGGCTGGAGGCATGAGCAGACATTTCTCCAAAGAAGATATACTGATGGCCAATAGGCACATGAAAAGATGCTCATCATCGCTGATCATCAGGGAAATGCAAATCAAAACTACACTAAGATATCACCTTACACCCATTAGAATGACAAAAATATCTAAATCTACTAGTAACAAATGTTGGAGAGGTTGTGGAGAAAAAAGAACCCTCATACACTGCTGGTGGGAATGCAAACTGGTGCAGCCACTATGGAAAACAGTATGGAGATTCCTCAAAAAATTAAAAATAGAACTACCATACAATCCAGCCATTCCACTACTGAGTATCCGAAGAGTTTGAAGTCAGCAATTCCAAAAGTCCTATGCACCCCAATGTTCGTTGCAGCATTATTTACAATAGCCAAGACATGGAAGCAACCTAAGTGCCCATCAACAGATGATTGGATAAAGAAGATGTGGTATATATATATGCAGTGGAATACCACTCAGCTGCAAAAGAGAACAAAATCATTCCATTTGCAATAACATGGATGGACCGTGAGGGAATTATGTTAAGTGAAATAAGCCAGTTAGAGAAGGATAATCTCTGTATGACTCCACTCATATGAGGAATTTAAAAATGTGGACAAAGAGAACGGATTAGTGGCTACCAGGGGAAAGGTGGGGTGGGGGGTGGGCACAAAGGGTGAAGTGGTGCACCTACAACACGAATGACAAACATTAATGTACAACTGAAATTTCACAACATTGTAAGCTATCATTCACTCAATATAAAAAAAAAAAAGGTCATACACCATGATAAAGTGAGATTTATTCTAGGGATGCAGGGATGCTTCAACATCCACAAATCAATCAAGAGATACACCACATTAACAAAATAAAGAATAAAAATCACATGACCATCGCAATAGATGCAGAGAAAGCATTTGAAAAGGTACAGCATACATTTATGATAAAAACTCGGAGTAGAATAGGTCTAGAAGGTAAGTATCTCATCATAATAAAGGCCATATATGACAAACCCACAGCTAATCTCATTCTCAATGGAGAAAAACTGAAAGCTATCCCTCTAAGAACAGCAATCAGACATGGATGCCCCCTTTTACCACTCGTACTTAACATAGTACTTGAAGACCTAGCCAGAGCAGTTGGGTAAGTAAAAGAAATAAAAGGGATCCAAATTGGCAAGGAATAAGTGAAACTGCCACTATCTGCAGATGACGTGATTTTATATATAGAAAACCCTAAAGAATCCACCAAAAAACTTTTAGAAATAATAAATAATTTGGTCAAGTTATAGGCTATAAAATCAAATACAAAAATCAGTGGTGTTTCTATACACTAGCAATGAAGTAGCAGAGATATTAAGAATACAATCCCATTGACAATTGCAACAAAAAGAGTAAAATACCAAGGAATAAACTTAACAAAAGTAGTAAAAGATCTGTACGCTGAAAACTATAAAACATTGAAATTGAAGAAGACAGAAAGAAATGGAAAGATATTCTGTGCTCTTGGATTGGAAGAATTAACATCGTTAAAATGTCCATACTTCCTAAACCAATCTACAGGTTCAAGGCAATCCCTATCAAAGTTCCAACAACATTTTTCACAGAAATAGAACTAAGAATCCTAAAATTTATATGAAACAAGAAAAGACCCTGAATAGTCAAAGGAACCCTGAGAAAAAAGAACAAAGCTGGAGGTATCACACCCCTTGATTTCAATCTATACTACAAAGCTATAGTAACCCAAACAGCATGGTACTGGCACAAAAACAGACACACAGATCAATAGAACAGAATCGAGAGCCCAGAAATAAACCTTCACATCTATCAACAGCTGATTTTTGACAAGGGAGCCAAGGACACAATGGAGAAAGTTAAGTCTCTTCAATAAATGGTGTTGGGAAAACTGGAAAGCCACATGCAAAAGAATGAAAGTAGACTATTATCTTACACCATATGCTAAAATTAACTCAAAATGGACTAATGACTTGAATGTCAGACCTGGAACCATGAAACTTCCAGAAGAAAACTTAGGCAGTATGTTTGTTGACATTGGTCTTAACAGCATATTTTCAAGTACCAGGTCTGATCTGGCAAGGGAAACAATAGGAAAAAATAAATGAATGGGACTAAATCAAACGAAAAAGCTTGTGCACAGCAAAGGAAACCATCAACAAATCAAAAGACAACATAACAACTGGGAGAAGATATTTGGAAATCATATATCTGATAAGAGGTTAGTATCCAAAATATATAAAGAACTCATACATCTCAACAGCAAAAAACTAACAACCCAATTGAAAAATGGGCAACAGATCTGAACAGAGAATTCTCCAAAGAAGATGTACAGGGGCTGGCCCAGTGGCACAGTGGTTAAGTGCGCACATTCCGCTTTGGTGGCCCAGGGTTCGCCGGTTCAGATCTTGGGTGTGAACATGGCACTGCTTGGCATGTCATGCTGTGGTAGGCATCCCACATATAAAAAGTAGAGGAAGATGGACATGAATGTTAGCTCAGGGCCAGTCTTCCTTGGTGAAAAGAGGAGGATTGGCAGCAGTTAGCTCAGGGCTAACCTTCGTTAAAAAAAAAATATACAGGTGGTGAACAGACACATGAAAGGGTGTTCAACATTGTTAACTATCAGGGAAATGCACATCAAAACTACAATGAGATGTCACCTCACTCCCATCAGAATGGCTATAATTAACAAGACAGGAAACAATAAGTGTTGGAGAGGATGTGGAGAGAAGGGAACTCTCATACACTGCTGCTGGGAGTACAAACTGGTGCAGCCACTATGGAAAACAGTATGGAGATTCCTCAAAAAATCAAGAATAGAAATACCATATGATCCAGCTATTCCACTGCTGGGTATTTATCAAAAGAACATGAAAACACGAATGCGTAAAGATGCACGCACCCCTATGTTCATTGCAAAATTATTCACAATAGCCAAGATTTGGAAGCAACTTAGGTGCCCATCAAGGGACGAATGGATGAAGAAGATTTGGTGTATATACACAATGGAATAGTACTGAGCTATAAGAAATGATGAAATCACTCCTTTTGTGAGAACATGCATGGACCTTGAGAGTATTATGCTAAGTGAAATAAGTCAGAGGGAGAAAGCCAAATACCATATGATCTCACTCATAACTAGAAAAGAAAAACAAGAACAATCAAATAGAGACAGATTTGATTGGTGGTTACCATAGGGGAAGAGGGAAGGGAGGGAAGGTCGAAAGGGATAATTAGGCACATGTGTGTGGTGATGGATTGTAATTAGTCTTTGGATGGTGAATATGATGTAGTCATAAGGAGTCAAAATGAAATGATGTACACCTTAAATTTATATATGTTATAAACCAATGTTACTTGCAATAAAAAAAAATACCTTTTTTTTTTTTTGGAGGAAGCTTAGCCCTAAGCTGACATCAGTCAGTCTTCCTCTTTTTTGTGAGGAAGACTGGCCCTGAGCTAACATCCACGCCCATCTTCCTCTACTTTATGTGTGGGATGCCTACCACAGCATGGCCTGCCACGCGGTGCCATGTCCTCACCTGGGATCTGAACAGGTGAACCCTGGGCCACTGAAGTGGAATGTGCAAACTTAACCACTGTGCCACTAGGCAGGCCCCCCATACTTTCTGAAATTATTCATCTGTGGGGAGCTGAATAAAATTTTTCCACTAACATAAGACAAGCAGATTAGGTAATTGAATGTAACACTTTCATTCGTACAGTATAGCATGTAATATTGTACTGGGAAATTGGCAAAATGGACAAAGAGTAACCAAACTGGCTTTTGGGATCTAGCTTTGCCAGTCAGTTTGATTTATCATCTCTTCTATGCCTGCTGTAACCTGTACTTGTTTATATAACCTCATGCATAATGTCTAAGCTCTTAGCAAGAGTTTAACACTATGGTTATGAGTGCAATTGTCACAACCTGGTTAAGGAATTGTTTTCTAATGCAACTCTTCCTAAACCTCAAAATATTTAAAGAATTCTAAAGCCCTCTGTTTGCCTTAGTTGCAACTCATAGCACTAATACATCAGATTGGCTATCTAGGCATAATGGGGTGCTAGCTTTGACTGTTGAGCTTTCCAGTACTGCAAATAAAGCTTAGATTAATCAAAAAGTCCAAAAGATCCACATCTTCCTGCAAAAACGATGGAGTTATTTCATTAGCTCTTAAAAACCAAACAACTGGATAATAATAGGATACCTATTGACCTATGAGATAAAAGTTTCCTTTGAAAAGATACATATTGATGCCAATCCACTGGTGATGAAGGGGAGCCTCGGGTGTGGGGATGAGGCCAGCTGACGGGCAGTGCATGAGCTAGAACCCTGAGCTGGGTCAAGATGTGTAGGCCTTGTAACTCCATTCCTGATCATGGATCATGGATGAATGACAGTATCCTGTGAAATTTCGAAGTCAGTTCTGAAGTAGGTTCTCATCCAAGTTGGACAAACATATAAAAGTAATAAAAAAATACTTGGGGTCTGGCCCCGTGGCCGAGTGGTTGGGTTCGCGTGCTCTGCTTTGGTGGCCCAGGGTTTTGCCAGTTCGGATCCTGGGCGTGGATGTGGCACCACTCATCAAGCCGTGCTGAAGTGGCATCCCACATGCCACAAATGGAGGGACCCACAACTAAGGATATACAGTTGTGTAGCTGGGGGCTTTGGGGAGAAAAAGGAAAAGTAGGATCTGAAAAAAAAAACTTGGGCACTAGCCCAACCTGGAGTTGATGCTTAGGACAAAGTAGCTAGACAGAGACCAAAGGAGCAATTTTTTTAAGCCAGTGAGAAAATTGCTGAAGTAGCTTTACTGGCGGAGGGTGGGCAGAATGGAGGAGTGTTTTTTCCTGAGCTCTTAAGTGTACTAGTAGATGCCCAGTTTTACTTTTTGGTACTTTGGGTCAGTCAAGATAGTCTTATATATGTGTGTTTGTGTGTGTGTGTGTGTGTGTGTGTGTGTGTGTGTATTATATAATATATATGTATAATATAGTATATATATTTAGTAGCTCATACCATGTGCATTGTGTAAAATTTAGAGGAATCAAAAGGGGATATGGTGAAAAGTTAGTCTCCACCTCCTTTCATGCCTCCCAGCCACTCAATTTCCCTCCTGGAAGGTGAATTACAATTGCTAGTTTCTCACTTCCTCTTCTCTTGCTTTTTGTTCTAGCTGACTGACCTCCCCAAACCCAGGAACTCCTGCTCAGAAGCTTTCCAGCTTCTGTATTTTCCTGACTGGTTAAATTTAACCTTATTTACCTGTCTTTCAAAGCCTCAGTGCTTTATTTGTTCTCCTTTAATCTCTTTTTCCAATTCTCCCTAACAAGCTTCCTATGTCTTATCCCTCTATGTACTTGTTCTCATTTCCTAGACATCATTCACGTTCTTCATTCCTCTCTGGTCCGTCTGAAATTTCTGCTTCTTTGAGACTGAAGTCAAACCCCTTTTCTCTGATTGCCCCACCCCCAGTGATTTCCTTCTTTTCTGAACTCCTAGAAATCTACAAAGGGGATTATTTGAGTTTCTATTTTCAGTGTTCCAAGATGATGCCAAAATATGTTAAAATAAAATTGCATTAAAATAAAATTGCATTATTTTGGCTGAAACTATATAAATGCAAAAAGAGGCAAATAGTTTAGCTCAAAGCTATCAGATGTTACAGTTAGAAATTTGCCTTTGATTAATGGAAAAAATTTTAACATACAAAATCCTTCAAATTAAGCTCCCTGAGAGAAAAGAGTACAAGGAGTCCATGATGGGGAAAAGTTGCAAACCATTAAATGTCCACACATTCAATAGTTATATGTCATGCAGTGGTTGAGAGCATGATCTTTGAAGTCAGGCAGACCTTGGTTTGGTTCTATCTGTATGACTTTGGGCAATTTGCATTATCTTTTGGAGGCTTGGTTTTTCTACAGGTAAATGAGTGAAGAAGGCAGGTAAAGCACTCAGCACAATGCCTGTCATATAGTAAATGTTCCATACATGCTGTGTGTTATTATTATTGTTGTTATATCTTACTTGCTATTTTGTGTGGTTTGTCTCCTATGTTAGGCAGAATAGTTGACCCTTCTCCCCTTGCAAAAGTCCACATCCTAATTCCTGGAACCTCTGAATGTTACCTTACATGGCAAAAGGGAGTTTGTGGATGTGATTAAATCAAGGATCTTAAAAGAGGGAGATTATCCTGGATTATTCAGGTGGACCCAGTGCAATCAGAAGGGTCCTTAAAAGATGAAAGAGGAAGGCAGAAGATTGAGAGGAGATGAGATGACTGACTATGTCAGAGTCAGAATGATTTGATGTGAGAAGGATTTAACCTGCTGTTGCAGGCTTTGAAGATGGAGGAAGGGACCATGAGCCAAGGAATACAAGTGACCTCTAAAAAGAAGCTGGAAAATGTAAGGAAGGAAATGGATTCTTTCCTAGAACCTCCAGAAAGGAACACAGCCCTGCTAACACCTTGCTTTTAGCCCAGTTCAGACTTCTGACCTCTAGAACTAGAAGATAATCAATTTGTGTTGTTTTAAGTCACTAAATTAATGGTACTTTGTAAAGCACCAATAGGAAACACATGTATCTCCCCAGCTAGTCTGCTTTATGAAGGCCAATTTTGTATAGTTCATCACGTCCAGAATAGTGTTGGATGTAAACATAGATCAATAAATTGGCTCCAGCAGAGAGGCATAGCAACTTGTCAATTGCCCTTTCTAGTGGAGAAGAAGAAACCAGAGTTAGCCACAAGTCGTCTGCCTTTCTGAATGGATTTCCATTACAGTACAGGTTAAATATACTGGGGAAAATCCCTCTCTCTCTGCCAGGGACAGATCCTAACCAGCAATAAATTCCTTATAGCCCTGTCAGGGTTTCCCTCTCAGTGTCCCTGCCTCCCATAATTACAGCTAGTTTGCAAAATCATTAATAATTGCCACCACATATTAAGCACACAGTATATGCCAAGCATAGTGCTAAATGTTCTGTACACATTATCCTATTTCACCCTCCCAAAATTCCTAAGGTGATAAAATGAAATACAGTGCCTTGTTTTTCAAACTTCAGGTCATGATTCTCAGTGGATCTCAGAATCGGTTTGGTGGAGAGTGACCAACAGTTTTAAACAATAAAATACAATAGAAAACATCAGTGCATTAAATGAAGTAAGAGTGGGTACAGTTTTATAAAATTTTGGTTTCAATTACATGTATACATATATGTAAATAAATATATGTATAATACACACATACATATGTGTGTGTACTAGGTTGTGTTATATGGGTCATAGTAAAAAGCATTTTTTATAGTGGGTTATATTTAAAAATTTTTAGAACCATCAATGAAATGGTTAATAGTACAGGCTCTTCAACAGTGCTATCTGGGTTTAATCTCAATTCTTTATCTTACCAGATCTGTGGTCTTGAGTACATTTTTTATTCTATCTGTTGCCTCATCTCATAGGGTCCCATCTCATAGGGTCTTTTGGAGGATTAAATTAGTCAATCCAAGTAAGCACTTTGAACAGTACCTTAGTAACTAATGCTCAGTTAATGTTACTTTTCCAATGTTACATGGTTAGTATGTGGCAGAACTGGGCAGATTCCTGTTACATCTGATAAAGTATAGTCGAGTTTGAAATCTAGGGTAATTTCATGCTAACTTAAGTGTCCCCTCAAAACAAACAAACAAACAAACAAATAGCAAAATAAGTCTCTCTTTACAATAAGTTACCAGCAAGTTAACAATGCTGGGGACACTTTCTTCTCAGGAGGTTGGCCTATGTTGGCAGAATTTTGTCTCTGAGGGAACAAAGGCTTTGTGACTTGTTCTCTTAGTTTCAAGAGAAGAAAATGTGGAAGGCAATGGGTTGTTTGACATATAGAACAAATTGATGACTCACTCATATCTTTCCAGTCAGGGTACCAAAGAAATTATTACATCTAAAGGGAATCAGGTCAGTGAAGAAATCCTACAAGAATCTGGAGGGGAGTGTGCTGTCTAAAAGCTTACTGGGTGACTGGGGTTCTGTTTGTGTAATTATTGTTTTTGTCTTTGTTTTTTTCCTGCTCTATTTCATCCTCCCTCTGCTCCAGGGGACAAATTGGGCATTTTATCAACCTCTTAAGAAATATTTTGACTCTATCTGGTGTTAAGTGCTTTGAGTGTTGATTGAAATGTATGGCCAGGCTGTATTGCTTCCATAAGCTCTGAAAATGTAAGAATTTGAGAAGGTAATGACTCTCTTAAGTTATATGTATATTTTAATTGCTAAAATTATTCTGTCTTTAAACTATTGATTTTAATATTCAGCCAATATTCCATTTAAAATGAATTCCATACTACTTCCAATTTGCTTGACTGTGGAGTAATTTTGCCACTTAAGGTTTTGCTGGAAAATGTATTTCCAGGCTTTAAGGATCTGGCAAGAAGATAGCAGTGTTTTGAACCAGCAGGGAAAGGAAGAAGGTATATTCAGCACCCCTGCCCCATCTAAACACATCCATTCATTCGTCTTTACAGTGATAATCTTTTATTTTTGGCTTAAATGTTGTTTGTGGCATATGGCCCTTCTGCCTTAGAGTGATAAGCAGAAGGGAAAATAATGCCAAGAATTTCCTGACAGAGATGTGCTTCTCTCTCTCTTTCTCTTTTTTCCTTGAAGATTATTATTTCTCTTTCACTATTCATTTATTTATTTAGACTTGAATTTTTTAGAGCAATTTTAGGTCCATAGCAAAATTAAGGGGAAGGTACAGAGGTTTCCTGTATACCCCTTGCCCACACACATGCATAGCTTCCCCCATTATCCATATCCGCCACCAGAGTGGTACATGTGTTACAATTGATAAGCCTACATTGACACATCATAGTCACACAGAATCCATAGTTTATATTAGGTTATAATATATATATATTATTTATATATATATAAATATATAGTATATATATTATTAATGTATGTATATAGTATATATACATTATTGTGTTGTTTTAAGTCACTAAATTAATGGTACTTTATAAAGCACCAATAGGAAACACATGTATCACCAATAGGAAACACATGTATATATATATATATTATATCAGACTCCATAGTTATATATTAAGTTCATTCTTGGTGTTATACATTCATGGGTTTGGACAAATGTATAATGGCATATATCCATCATTATAGTATTGTACAAAGTAGTTTCACTGCCTTGAGAAGCCTCTGTGCTCCCCCTACCCCCAGCTCCTGGCAACTACCAATCTGTTTGCTCACTTCATAGTTTTCCCTTTTCCAGAATGTCATATGGTTAGAATCATACAGTATGTAGCATTTTCAGATTGGCTTCTTTTACTTAGTAATATGTATTTAAGTTTCCTTCATGTCTTTCCATGGCTAGATAGCTCATTTCTTTTTAGTGCTGAATAATATTGCCTTTTCTGATTGTACCACAGTTTATTTATCCATTCATCCACTGAAGGACATCTTGATTGCTTCTAAGTTTTGGAAATTATTAATAAAGCTGCTGTAAACATCCATGTGTAGGTTTTTGTGTGGACATATGTTTTCAACTTCATTGGGTAAACACCAAGGTGCATGATTGCTGGATTGTATAGTAAGAGTATATCTAGTTTTGTAAGAAATCACCAAACTGTCTTCCAAAGTGGCTGTACTCTCCCCTCTCTTTTTAAGTCTATGAGCAATCTTTGAGGTCAGCAGTGACCTAAATGAATAAACATGTGCATGTGTGATCACTTGGTGGGTGTAGTTTTGCAAGACACTCCATAGACCTGGTTATTAACCTCTAGGCATGAGGTTCCAGCAGCTGAACCCAGACTTCTGCAACCTCATCAAGAGGTATTTGTGAAAGGCCTAGAGGAGCTAAACTGTATGTCTCATGGGTCTCCTGTGGGCTAGTACATGGGAATTGTAATAAGGACTGGGGAAGTGGCTTCGCAAGAATTCATATGGAAGTCTCTGATCCTCTGAAATATCTTAGATGGCCATTGGCTTTGTGAGAACAAAGAAAAAGCAGAAGTTTGTTGGCCTTTTAGGGGGAGCTCAGTGTTCCCTTCTGCCAAACACAGTACCTTCTCACACCTGTCTTCTCAGGGCAGGGACATTTTATTGGACCACAGACACTCCAAGGGGAAAGGAGTTAATAGTGAGAGCCCATGTTGCATGGTCGTTGGGGACACTCTTCCTGTTAAGGTAGTGAGAAGGCTGCAGTGCTCTCATCCCTCACTGTCCCCCTTTTCCACGGTGCATTTAATAGTGAGTATGTTTGGTTATTGGACAGATGCTCTTTACTCATGCATGTTGGAGAGTAGTAGAAACACATGAACTAGTTATCATTGCTTTTAAGGAGTAATATAGTTCTCTAACAAAATAAGTCCATTTAAAATTATAAGTTTTAATGATAAAAATGGTGGGTATTTGAGGATACCCAATAAATAATGTCTTTCTTCTTCTCTTGAACCTGGAGTCAAGTGAGAGATGAACTCAGTAGTAAGCAGATAGAGGTAAAATGCTGGCTATAGGGCTGAGCAGCACTGAATTAAGCATACAGCCTATGAGTGCAGCCACAGTGGACTTGTCAACTTTATCTCTCAATTAGATTAATGGGCTCAGTCCCCAACTCAGCTGGACAACTGCCAGCCTCTTTGGAGGAGGTAGGTCCCTCACTACATGGTAGAGAGCAGAGAGAATTTATTAACTTATTCAAAAAATGTTTATTTATTGAGTACTCAGTGTATGCTAGTGTAGGGGAGGAAGACATTTCCTCTTCCCAAATGTGGGTTCGTCTGGCTGGAGAACGAATTAAATTCACAGGAGACAGAATAGCAAGAGAAAATTAAACAAAGCTTTATGAGGAACCATGGCCCGGGGCCTTTCTTCCCGAAGGAAGAAAGGGCACCAAAGAAGTGGGGTGCACAGAGTGGTTATATACCCCCAAACAGGGTGTTTAACATATGATTGAAATGTCCCTTTTACAGTAGTCACAAGGCTGCTCTGTCAGCACAGCTCTTGATGGAAACGGCAGATAGGTCTGCTGTCTCAGTGAACGCCGCGGGGTGGCAGATGTGTTACCTCAGTCTGGGGGGTCACAGATGAGTGCTGCAATCAGTTCCCAGCCTAAAGAAAGATGCTTAATCTTTAAGGAGATGCCAACGTTGGGAGGGGGAGGGAAGTCAGTTACAGGAGGTTACCAGACAAGCACAATAAAAGGCAGATTTAAGTCCTTGCCTTTGGTATTGATTAAGAGTTTCTAGAGAGAAGGTCATCTCCTTTCTTCTTCCTGGTACAGACAGGGATGCACCTTTTACAGATAGAGATTTACCTTACAAATGTAAGTGTCCTAACAAAGGGCAAGTTCCATTCCTCAGAGCCTCCTTCCCTGTCCCAGTTTATCAAAAGCAATCAGCCTCAAATAATCCTGATGCCAGAGACATATCTTGGGGTGGCCAATTCTAGGTTCCTACACTAGTTTCGCTTTAGGTGCTAGAGACACAGAGTGAAGAAAAGAGACAAAGTCCTTGCTCTCCTGTGTGGCTTCATTTTCTGGTGTTTGTAGAGGTCACAGTCGGGGAGTCAGGAAGTGAAGGGGGGTGTCACAGACAGTAGAGAAAATAAAGAAATGCATGCCTCTGGTTGACAGACTGGCTCTGAAAAGATTGAGAAAGCACCTGTGAACTGTCTCAGTTTCTTGTCTTAATTCAGTTATCAGATAATTCCTGAGAAAGAGACTATAAGGGAGGGAGAGATGCAAGAAATGTTAGTGTAGTCCCTTTAAGTAAACATAAGGCAAGGGAATAGAGATTTCCTTCTAATAAAGACACATTTGTGCATAAAACTTCAACAGATGGTGGATAACGTAATAAGTGAAAGCCTTCTCTAATTCTCAAAGTATCACTCCTTCCTCTCCCACAAGATAACTATTGTTAACATTTTATGTTAATATCCATAATTACCCAATCAATATTAATATATTTTTCTCTGAATATAAAACATACTATGCATGTTTAACTATTTAAAATACTTGCTCGGCATAAACATGGGAAAATAAAGTAGAAAAAGATAAAACAAATGAACGTGCACGCCCTTTAGGTATCCTTACGAAATACAACTGCTATTTAGTTGTAAAATAGCCCTATGTTCCTTATCTTTTGTTTTTCTTTCTAAGAAAAACTCTGACATTTTTATTTTCTTGTACCTACTGTGATCCTAGGCCTTAAAAAGTCTTGTGTCTTTTCCTGATTCAATTTCCTGATACCCACTATTCACCAGACACCATATAAGGTACCACAAATAGCAAGATTAACAAATGCTAACACCCTTTAAAGTTCACATCTGTATTGTCTGTGCTTCCAGGAAAACCACTTTCAGTGGGTTTCTTAGCTGGTTCTTCTTTTGAAGTACAGATGTCTTAAAGCTCTCCAAGAAGCCCTCATGTTGTGTCTCCTATACCTCACAGTCTGTGATCTCTTTTCTGTGAGAGGTAAACACAATTTTCCTTGTGAAAAATTAAGGAATTATTGTAAGGAATTGGAATGACATACCAGAAAGGAATTTTTTTTATAGTGGAGACTAATGACAAATAGAATGGGAGGTTCTTTACAAACACTAGACTAGAGGATGGATTATAATTTAGCCAGTGTTACAGTTGCAGTCATACATCAAGGACTAAATGTACATTCTTCAGCTTCTCAGAATTGAGCAGAGGTAGAAGCAGCGAAACAATAGAAGCCAAATGAAACTTTCCAGCATGACTGGTTTGATTACTTGGAGCTCTTTGGAACGTGGATTCAGAATACTTTCTCTTCCCTTCCCCAAAACTGTCCTGCCAATTCTACCTTCATTTTGTTACTTATTTTCTACTTCCGCTCCCATCCGATTGTGCCATCTCACATCTTTGAAACTTACATTTTTGTCTTTAGTTTCTTATTCCAACTAATTTCTTGTATGACTTTTTTATTCTTTTCCTTCATTCTGGTAACTCCTCTTCAATGAGTTTTTTCCTACTTCAATAAGTATTACTCTAAAAATATCTCAAACAGTAAAATAAATATTGTACTGATTTTTGGTATTTAGTGGAAATTAAGTATGCGTGTATGTTTACAAGGACAAGATCTCGAATTACTTCTGTTTTGCTTAAATGTGTCCAGTGCTGCATCCAGTAGGTACTCATTGAGAATACCAGGGAGAGCAATTTCTATAGATTACAGTATCTCCTGAGACTCCTCAGGAGTCTTACTTTTGTGCTGCTGTAACTGTCGTGCATAGGCTAGCAGCATTGGCATCACCTGGGAGCTTGTTAGATGTGCAGAATCCCAAGCCCCACCCATTCTTATTGAATCAGGAGATTCCAAGGTGATTCATATATGTAATAAAGTTTGAGAAGCATTATCATAGAGGACATTCAGAAAGCTGCAACTTTTCTGCTAAAGGACTGTCAAAGACCAGAATTTCATAATTAAATGTCATTAATTTAGTATATCAGAGCAGAGAACTAAAGTCTACCTTGGTGGCTTCAAAGACTTATTTTCATGTAGTATAAACTATAATCTAAGATGATCACTTAGAAACAAAGGAGCAGAGAAGATGTTAAATGTTTGGGGCTGTTTTAATGGGGGGTCATGAATATTTTGAAATTGTTTTCAGTAAGGGGTACCTGTCTTTATAGCCCTGTACAAGAGTGCATAAACAAACAGTATATTTCTATAGTCTTTATTTGAATGTCTGACTAGTTGGAGAAGCCAAACATGTATAACCAGTTTAGTCTTAACAATCAAGTTCAGAAAATAATATATAGACTTCTGCCTAGTTCCTTTTCTACGTAAGGCCTCCTGTGATCTGAGTAAAGATACAGACTTAAAGCTGGTAGGAGTCCAAAATTCTATGGATACTTTTGGGAATCACTTTGCCTGATTCATATATGTATCTTCATATAATGGCTTTTAATAATGAGGATATTTGGAGGTTAAAAGATTAGAGTGGCTGAGCCCATTAAATTGTAGGTTGCCATCTTTTATGAGAATTTACTTCCATGGTACATGTTTTCATCACTGTTTTTTATATTATTTTTGGCTTAGATTTTGAGTCCTCTATTCATGAAAAATAAAATGAAGTTCTTTAGCTGTGCTGCTTTGTAATTAGGAAGCATAATGTAAATGCTTAGTATTATTCTCCAACCACAGAATGACAGAATTCAGGCCATGATTCAGGTAATCCAGGCTTTATTCGGTCAAGTGACTAAAAGGTATAATTTTCAATAATTAAGGAAATGCTCTGCTCTTTTTGAAAGGAGAATTGTTCAAAAATACAATCCCATGGAAAACACAGAATGTTAAAAATGCAGAGTTTGCATCAAACTTTAAGAAATTTTGTTAAGAAACAGAACTATGATGATCTTTGCAAGGAGACGTATGAGCTTCCTTACTCGCTAATACTTTGATTCTCCATGGTTGGCAACGGACTGAGGACCTGTGGGGGAAGGGATGACCAGACCTGCCACCGGACATTTCTGTCCTTAGCTCCTTGAGGATCTCACTAATCACTGTTGCCACCATCACCCTTGCCCTCAGGGAAGATGTCAACATCTCCATTTTTAGCACCCAGGCCTAACTAAGGGCTCACAACCCTTCTTGAATTTACCACAGCACAGCTGAGACCACTCTGTAGCCCCTAACAACATTTACCAGAGGTAGAGGGATAACTACAGAGAATTACAATATAATGAGATACTAATAACTGCTCACTAGATGTGGCTTGCTCTTCAGAGCATACAGAACCCATCCTCACTTCACAGGAGTACCAGGAAGAAGAAAGCAATTTGGGAAGGTCTCTTTGTTTTAGTCTTCCCAGACTGTTGCCCCTTCTATCTGTGTTTGGCTTGTTCCCCTCCTCTTACTTAAGAGGAGGTTCTCTGATGATTGAACAATCACTTTGCAGCCTTGAATTCAAGGCTTATCTGATATGAGGGGAGGAGATTAATAAGGATTATATCATATGAACTGTTGGAATAAAATGCCTTAAAAGTTTAGAGAGTCTCCTATCACTGTCATTCTTAAAGGGGAAACTTAGTAGGCTACAGGTATTTTAAAAAGCAAGCAAGCAACCAACCAAACAACAAACATCTAAAAAAAAGAGAATTCCAGCATAATCTGTAAACCAGTGCTTTCACATCCTAAAATTTCATAATGAAAGAGATTTCTCAGGACCTGTGTGTTATCTCATGTGGTTAGTAGTCGAGGTGGTGATGGTAGTTGTGATGTATGTGGCCTTTTTCCTTGTCATTTTCTCAAATTTCATTTGTCTTTTTGTGCTGTCTCCATTGGAAACTAAAGGTACATATGCTGGATAATATAACTCTAATTCATGTGAGTATATTTGGTTATATATTTTTGGAATTAGGTGTTATGCATGTCACCTTGTGGCCATTATTTAAAAAGCACCTAAAATGAAACTGGAAAACAGGTCCATCAGAGAGAGTGACTTTAGTTTGGAGCAGTGCTTTCCGAAGCCCCATTCTCTAACCACACAGTCACAACTGCCTGTGGTGCTTGTTAAATGCAGATCCTTGGACCCAGCCTGCATTTACATAATCCGAATCTCTGAAGGTAGAGAAGGAATTGGGCTTCCTAGCAAGTAGTGATTCCTTTATCCACTAAAGTTGGAGAACCATTACTTAGAGACATGGTATAGACTTTGAAACCAGAATTTTCCTGCCCCTAATTAGTTAATAGTTTAGCTGCCTTCTCTTCCCTCCCATACTCCATGTCTTCATCACTGCCAATACTCTCATCTGTGGGGGAAGCTAAAGTAGTCTGTGTGTCCTCTTGTCTGCACCAAAGCTCTTATTGTCCTGAAAGCACAGGTGCCGTGGTAAACCCAGCTCCCTGACTTACTTTTAGTATCATAATAAAAATATAAAAAACATACAATTTTACATTTCTTTTTAACTTAATTTCCTTTAAACTTCATAATGTGTTTTCATATATGTTATTTCATTGGCCCTCATGGTTTACTTTCCATAGATTTTCTTCAGAGACCATGGGGCAGAATTTTCTTCAATTTTAATATGCATCTCTACCATCCCATATATATATAAGAGATGCATATAAAATTGAGTAAAATCCAATTATGTCATATATATTGAATTACCTTGAATTGAATATGTAATTCAATATATATGAATATATATATTTGACCTCTTCCTCTAAATGATCAAATGTCCTAACATGTACTTTCTCTAGCAGTTCCTAGATTGTATAATTCCTATTTGTACAAGTTTTAAATTTGCAGTAAGTTCCTCAAAGATATTCTTCCTTACTAATTAAAAGCTTCTTAAGATTTTTTTTGAATGTTCCCCTGAGATTCCTGAACTTCTTCATCAATCTAGAGGTGCTCTGGAATTCGAAGGATAGGTGCAGACTGAAAATCAGAGTTTTCCTCGTAGAGTTGATGTGGATTAAGGCTGCCCCAGCAAGAGAAGCCCAAGGTGACCTGGCCTACATGCCAAACTATATGACCCAGTGGACTTTTTTTTTTTTTTAAAGATTTTATTTTTTCCTTTTTCTCCCCAAAGCCCCCCGATACATAGTTGTGTATTCTTCGTTGCGGGTTCTTCTAGTTGTGGCATGTGGGACGCTGCCTCAGCGTGGTCTGATGAGCAGTGCCATGTCCGCGCCCAGGATTCGAACCAACAAAACACTGGGCCACCTGCAGCGGAGCGCGCGAACTTAACCACTCGGCCACGGGGCCAGCCCCTCCAGTGGACTTTTTTTATGGTATGAATTAGGACTGCCCCAGGGAGAGAAGCCCAGGGCATCCTCACCTACATGCTGATCTATATGGCCAGATTTGTATCTAAAGTTATATGACCGCACAATAACCAGACCCCATGTGCACTGAAATCATTTAATGTCTTTTTACATCATCTCTTCTTTTTTTTCCAGTAAAAATAAGTCACTTACCCATGCCTTATAAAATTAGCCCTAACCCTCAACTCAGGGCAGCAGCAGGAGCTCTGACTGCCCGTGGGTCCTGTCCCCACGCACCAGCTCTGCCTGCCCATGGGTCCTGTCCCCATGCCAGCGGGGGCTGCAGCAGCTGCTCTGCCTGCCCATGGGACCTGTCCCCATGCCAACGGGGGCAGCAGAAGCGGCGGCAGCAGAAGCTCTGACTGCCCATGGGTCCTGTCCCCATGCTATTCTATTATCTAAATAAAAGAGCACTACTGCCAGATCTTAAGAGTCTAAGAAATCTTTCTTTGGACTCCTCGGCTCACCGACCCCGCATCAGAGTGACTGGCTCTCCCAGTTGAGAGAATTTGTTCATAGTAGTGGAGCATTCTTGTTTGTGCCAGCTTACTGGTAATTCATTCCATAAATATTTATTGAGTGCCTATTATGTGCAAGGCACTATTCCAGGGGTTTTAGAAGTGAATAAAACATACAAAAACTTCCTACCCTTCTGGAGTTCACATTTTAGTGGGCAGGGACAGACAGTTAACAAAATAAAGTATAATAAATGCTATGGAAAAGATGGCTAGGAAGTATTGAGGGGTTTGAAATGATAAATAGGGCACTCTGGGCAGACTTGCTAAGAAAATTACTTTTGAGCAAATATCAGAAAAGGGCAAGAGACATCTAGGGGAATAATGTTTCCAGTAGAGGGCATTGTGAGTGCATAGACCCTGAGAAAAGGAATTTACATGGCTTGTTCCAAGGTTAGCAAGGAGGCCTGTCTTACTGGGACTGAGAGAGTGAGGAGGCAATAGTAGAAAGTGAAATCAGGGAGGTAACTGGGTGCTGGATTGATTAAGGCATTCTAGGTCACTGTATGGACTCTGAGTGAGATGGGTAGCTACTGATGGGTTTTTAGTAAAGAAGGCTCCTGGCAAGTTTTGAAAGGATCATTCTGAGTGCTAGGTTGTGTTAATGAAAAGAATCCATAACGAATCTATAAATGAAAATTTGGGTGAGTTTATTCTGAGCTAAAATCTGAGGACCATGGCCCGAGGCCTTTCTTCCTGAACGAATAAAGGGCACCAAAGAAGTGGGGTGCACAGAGTGGTTATGTACCCCCAAACAGGATGTTTCACATATGATTGAAATGTTCCTTTTACAACAGTCATGAGACTGCTCTGTCAGCACAGTGATTGATGGATGCAGCAGGTAGGTCTGCTGTCTTGGTGAACACAGCAGGGTGGCAGGTCTCTTGTCTTGAGCTAGGTGGTCACAGCTGAGCTGGCTGGTCAAAGGGGAGCACAGCCATCAGTTCCTAGCCTAAGGAAAGATGCTTATCCTAAAGGAAATGCCAACGTGGGGGAAGTTGCACCTTTATCTCAAGGGCCTTTGTTCTCGCCATAGTAAGTGTTTTAAAGCAGATATACAATGTGTGCTCAACGGCCATAGTCAGGTCCTTTTGGAAAAAATAAAGTCAGGCTGAGTTAGGTTTACACCAAATGGCTTCCTCATATACGCCAATATATCCTATTGCTTGCCATTTCTTTGTCATGTCCCCCTTTTCATCTATAATCTTTTGATAGAAAGCATTGATGATCAAAATATTGTCCCTTGGCACCAGGGTGGTTGCTGCCTGCCCTGGGTCCATCATGTCCCTCAGTGCTAGGCTTTTATCTCATTTATTTGCCCAGTTGTCCACGTTGGGGGAAAATAGTGGACAAGCATAGAAGTATATATATTAACAGAGGAAGCATTTCATAGGTTATATAATTTTCAATTAACTTTAGGTTGTTGCACAAACATCGTATATGTGCTTTTCTATGCACTTCACATTTACACTGCATGTGGTCATAGAACAAGTACAGTAACAATAATAATTCAACATATTTGAAGACATTAGTTTAAAATGAGTTCTTAGGCATAGTCCTTACCAGAAGAGGAAATTTTTCCAGGGTTATAAGATAGATCAAACATCTGGAGTCACCAAGCAACCATTATTCTAGTTTGTATTCTATTTTTACAGCACTGATTAAAGAAAATAACAATTAGTTTGAATATTATGACTAGTACAAGAATTCCAATAAGTAACAGAAATAGGAATTTCAATCTGGATCAAAAAAGGGAACCAATACTGAAAGGGAGCCAACCAAACAAATCAAACTGGGTGTAGGATCGCATAAGGCATCCACCTGCTTCTTCATGTGCTTTAGCAGAGATGACGCATTAGAAGATTCATCAGGTATAAAAGCACAGCACCAAATTTGAATGATTGTATATGTACCACCTTGGGATGCAGTAAGAATATCTAAAACCATTCTGTTTTGAAGGACAGCCCTTCCCATTAAAGACTTTTCAGTATTTAAATAAGGTTATTACTGCTTGACTATCATTAGGGACTTCTTGAGGAAATTTAGTCAGAGCTTTCATATGTAATAATGACATCTTCTAGCCCCAAAGAAGAAGCAAATATAGCTGCAAATATAGCCATACCAGCGGAACACTGAACAAGGCCATCTGGCCTTAAAGAGAGGGAGATTGGCAACAGGTTTTAACTCAGCCTGACTCCTTCCCTGCTTTTAAAGGAAACTCAGGGTGCAGTGTCTTAGCCATCCAGGCAGTAGCCAAGGTCAAAGATTTGTTCCACATAACCATTGAGTTCCATTGGGAATCACTCGATAAGTGCCTGGCCTTCAAGACCTGTCTGTTCCAAATTAATCACTTTAAGTATGGTAGCATTCCAAACAAATTATAAAATAGGTATACAGTTTAAGCATTACAAAGGTTTAGATGAGGAGATATAAGGTCAGGAATACAGGCCTGGTCCAGAGTCTTGGGACAGCTGTCTGCAACAGATGCCGTCTTCTCCTCCTGGTATGGTCCTTTTCAACTGGGCTGTATAGAGTCTTTTATTTGATGTCTCTTTCAATAAATAAATTCTCCAGGTTATAGTCCAAGATCCTTAAGTTCTGGGAGCTCTCTGTGAAAGAATCAGCTACCAATCTTATATCTTTTAAGCATCTCACTAAGACCATGACAACAATGTAATATCTCCCTTAAGCAAAGTTGGTTCATATATTTCTTCATCTAATTGCATAGGCTGTTTTATTATTATTTCAAAAGGAGACAGCCAATGTTTACAAAAAGTATAGATCTAAGATTAAGGAGCACTAGCACAAGAGCTTTTGGCCATGAGAGAATAAATGCTTCTGAAAGCTTGCCAATTAAGTTTTGGTTGTGCCATTAGTTCTTTCTACCAATCCTGAGGATCGAGGATGGTAAACGCAGTGGAAATGCTGCAATATTTGCCAAACATTACAAATAGATTTGAGTTTCCCAGTCACTGGGTAACTTGGGAGGAATTCCTCAAACAGGAATTATCCTTTTCAATAGTAATTTAACTAAAACCATCTCTCTTCTGCAAGGAAAAACCTCAAAACAACGTGAGAACATACAGATCATTACAAGATATATTTATCCTTGAGATGGTAGCATTTGGACAAAGTCCAATTGTCACACCTTGAAGGGTCCCTTAGGAAGAGAAAGTGGCCTTGTGAGTCATGAAGTGGCTTCTCTGGATTATACTTTGGGCATATAGCACAAGTGGAGACCATATGAGTCACTGGGAGAAAGTTTCCAAAAGCATTGTTTTTCTCTTTTGTTGCAAGCTTTATGTACATATATATTTTCCTCTGTGGTGATTTCTTAAGCCTGTAGAAGGAAATCTTTTTACTGGATTAGCAGAGTTAACAGAAAGTAGCAGGCATTTTTGAGGCTGGGCAGCATATCCAGCTTGATAACATCCTTGTTTATCATTTAAGTAAGAGCCATTTGTAAACCAAATTAAACAATAGAATGCAGTCATGGTCTTCTCCCCTTGTGATGTTGGAAGCAAGGTAGCAGGGTTAAAATAGTGATTAATATTTTCCTACACCATATAACCTAAGAAGTTTTATCATGATTTACTTGACAATGCTTCCCATGCAATTTAGCATACCAAACAAGCCTAGTTAGTATCCCTCGTTTATAGGAAGAGAGAACAAATTTCTTTGAGAAGTCCCAGTGGCCCTCTGAAAATCCTCAGAGAAATTGTCTTCCTTCATCCAGGTCAAAAGAAAGTCTGTATTCAGGACTTGAATATATATGTATTTTTGAGGGAGAAGCTTGCCAAAAATATCAAAAGATTTTAAAACACTTACTTAAACAAGATCAAGAGTTTGCTGATCTTGTCATTGTAAAACAAGGGTCACTAAAACAATGCTTCATAATATTTAACCAAAGTGACAACAGCAAAAACACCTTAATAGACCTCTGTCTTTTTGCACATAGGAGATTATCTTAACAAAACATAGATCTTCTGTAAGCTTACACAGAAGGAAAAACCTTTTATAACTTCTTCGTCAAGAGCAGACTGAGTTTAAGAAAATTATCCTTTTTAGAGGGAAAGCCAAATTCTAATTTTTGTACCAGTTTACTTTTTAATTAGATTCACTTTAATCGTAACCACCTTGATGAAGTACAAAACTCTTTTCAGAATTTCTTTCACGAACCTTCTATAACTTTCTTTTGCATTCAGAATTTGTCCCATGTCTTTTTTTTTTTCTCCTAGTACTTTAGGACAAATTTATCTTTCTTAACCAATCAAACAAAATTTTTCCATTCTTTTGATACCTTCTTTACTGAAAACTTAGACGTTACTTTCCTTGAATATAAATACAGTTTTCTTAATAATTTCTAGTAGCTTTAATCACATATATTAGAACTCAATAACCTTTAACAGAGCATAGTAAACACTAAACAGGTAAGCAATTATGAATCGTCTTTTATATCAGCATTCTAAACACTTTTCATAATTTCTAGAAACATGCCACTTTACAGTAACAGACCCAAAGATTTTTAGCCTCTCTGCAATAAGAAGGCAAAAGTAGGTGGGCGGAGCAAAATGGTGGGGTGAGCTGACCTGGGATTCTCTCCCCTCCAAAATACAACAAAGATTGGAAGAACTGAATTTCAGAGAATAAACATAATGCCAGCTCGTTAGAGACCTACAATACCAAGAAGGCGGAGATCATAAACCTTGCAGACGACCTTGGAGGCGCTGGAATGGTAGGAGAGAACATTGCTCCCTCCCCTAGAGGCTGCGATCGCTGCAGCGCGGGTTGGGAAGGAGTGGGGGAGGGGCCGCACGACCGGGGGATCATCCAGGACTCCTGCTGCTGATTCAGTGGAGACCCGCTGACAGGGGGAAAGCTTCCGTCCGTGGGGACCCTATAACTCAAGGGCCTTGGGAGACCAGAGAACAGAACTGATCTGAACCCAGACTGGCGCGTGTGAGTAACAGCCCCTCCCCCCCAACAAAGCCAGTGGGCGCAGCCATCTTACCCCAAGGCAGAGCTAACACGCCGCTCTCGACCCCCATCTAGTGGCAACAGGCTGTAACTGCAACTGAATTCTACCACCATGAGAAAAAACCACTCCTCTACCATCCAGCAATTTATAAAAGCCCCAGACCAGAAGGAAAACAATAAAAACACAGAATTAAGTCCTGAGGACTTGGAATTAGGTAAACTAAGTGATAATGAATTCAGAGCAGCTATAATAAAAAAACTCAATGAGGTAGAGAGAAAGATAGAGAAACAAGCCGAGTTCTGGAGTTACTTCACAAAAGAGATTGAAATCATAAAGAAGAATCAAACAGAATTACTTGAGATGAAAAACACAATGGACCAGATAAAACAGAATACGGATTCCCTGAATGCCCGTGTAGACCACATAGAGGAGCAAATCAGCATAATTGAGGACAGACAGGCTGAATGACGCCAGACAGAGGAAGAAAGAGAACTAAGAATTAAAAAAAATGAGGAAAATCTCCAAGAGATAATGGATTCAATAAGGAGTAAGAACATAAGGATCATAGGAATTCCCCAGAATATGGAAAAGGAAAATGGAGCAGAAAGTGTGCTTAACGAAAGTATTGAAGAGAACTTCCCAAATCTAGGGATCGATGGAGAAATGTGTGTAGAGGAGGGTTTTAGATCTCCTAGATTTGTCAATGTAAAAAGACCCACCGCAAGGCACATAATAGTAAAGTTGGCAAATAGGAATGATAAGGAAAGAATACTCAGGGAAGTAAGAAAAAAAAAGAGAATAACCTATAAAGGAGCCCCTATCAGACTGTCAGCAGATTTCTCTACAGAAACCCTACAAGCTAGGAGAGAATGGAGTGATATATTCAAAGCTTTAAAGGATAAAAACCTTCAGCCAAGAATACTCTATCCAGCAAGAATTTCCTTCAGATATGAGGGAGAAATTAAATCTTTTCCAGACAAACAAAAACTAAGGGACTTTGTAGTCACAAGACCTCCATTACAAGAAATCCTCAACAAGGCTCTCATACCTGAAAAAAGAAGAAAGGGAGAAAGGGGTCACAAACCACAGAGTAGGGAGACAGATAAAGAGAACCAGAATAGGATAGCAAATATTCAACTATGGCATTAGGCTAAATGTAAGGAAACTACCAAAGCAAAGATGATCTTATCACTCTAACTACAAACTCGTAACACGAGTTGGAATAAGAGATGAAAATAATAATTTAGGAGGGAAAGAGCAAAGGGACTAAATCAGTCTAAGCCAGGTAAGTAAGAGACCACCAGAGAATAGACTATATTATACACGAGATTCTAAATACAAACTTCAAGGTAGACACTAAAATAAAGTACAGAACAGAGTCACAAATCATAGATAAGGAAAAATCTAAGAAACCCAGCATAAGAAATTGCAGTATTAAATGGGTAGTCTAAAGCACACAGGAAAAGAAACACAGGAAAACAAGATAATGAGCGACAGATTGACAGCATTAAGTCCACATGCATCAATAATCACTCTCAATGTGAACAGATTGAACTCTCCAATAAAAAGATACAGAGTGGCAAAATGGATTAAAAAACAAGATCCAACGATTTGTTGCCTCCAGGAAACACACCTCAGACCCAAGGACAAACACAGATTCTGGGTGAAGGGGTGGAGGACAATACTTCAAGCAAATAGCAAGGAAAAAAAGGCAGGTGTTGCAATTCTCATATCACACCAAGTGGATTTCAAAATAAGACAGGTAAAGAGAGACACAGAGGGACAATATAAAATGATCAAAGGGACACTTCATCAAGAAGAAATAACGCTTATAAATATCTATGCACCCAACACAGGAGCACCAAGATTCATAAAGCAACTATTAACAGACCTAAAGGAAGATGTGAAAAACAGCACAATAGTAGTAGGGGACCTCAACACCCCACTCACATCAATGGACAGATCATCCAGACAGAAAATCAACAAGGAAATAGTGGAGCTGAATGAAAAACTAAAACAATTGGACTTAATAGACATATATAGATCACTCCACCCTGAAGCAGCTGAATACACATTCTTCTCAAGTGCACATGGAACATTCTCTAGGATAGACCATATGTTGGGAAACAAGGCAAGCCTCTACAAATTTAAAAAAATTGAAATAATAACAAGCATCTTCTCAGATCATAGTGCTATAAGGCTAGAAATTAATTCCAAGAAAAAAGCTGAGAAAGGCACAAAGATGTGGAGACTAAACAACACACTACTGAACAAGCAATGGATCATTGAAGAAATTAAAGAAGAAATAAAAAAATACCTGGAAACAAATGAAAATGATAGCATGCCATACCAACTCATATGGGATACAGCCAAAGCTGTATTAAGAGGAAAATCCATCGCAATACAGGCACATCTTAACAAACAAGAAACATCCCAAATAAGCAACCTTAAACTACACCTAACTGAACTAGAGAAAGAAGAACAAATGAAGCCCAAAGTCAGCAGAAGGAGAGAAATAATAAAAATCAGAGCAGAAATAAATACTATTGAAACGAAAAAGGCAGTAGAAAGGATCAATGAGACAAAGAGCTGGTTCTTTGAGAAGATAAATAAAATTGACAAACCACTAGCCAGACTTACAAAGAAAAAAAGGGAGAAAGCTCAAATAAACAAAATCAGAAATGAGCGAGGAGAAATAACAACAGACTCTGCAGAAATACAACAGATTATAAGAGAATACTACAAAAAACTATATGCCAACAGAATGGATAACCTAGAGGAAATGGATAAATTCTTGGACTCCTACAATCTCCCAAAGCTCACTCAAGAAGAGGCAGACAATTTGAACAGACCAATCACAAGGAAAGAGATTGAAACAGCAATCAAAAACATCCCAAATAATAAAACTCCAGGACCAGATGGCTTTCCAGGGGAATTCTACCAAACTTTCAGAGAGGATTTAATACCTATCCTTTTCAAGCTATTCCAAAAAATTAGGGAAGATGGAACACTTCCTAACACATTCTATGAGGCCAACATCACGCTGATACCAAAACCTGACAAGGACACCACGAAAAAAGAGAACTACAGGCCAATATCACTGATGAACATAGATGCAAAAATTCTATACCAAATTTTGGCAACCAGAATTCAGCAATTCATCAAAAGAATCATACATCAGGATCAGGTGGGATTCACACCAGGGACACAGGGATGGTTCAACATCCGCAAATCAATCAACGTGATACACCACATCAACAAACTGAGGAATAAAAACCACATGATCATTTCAATAGATGCAGAGAAGGCATTTGACAAGATCCAACAGCCATTTATGAAAAAAATTCTGAACAAAATGGGCATAGAAGGAAACTACCTCAACATAATAAAGGCCATATACGACAAACCCATAGCCAACATCATACTCAATGGGCAAAAACTGAACCCTATCCCCCTGAAAACAGGAATGAGACAAGGATGCCCTCTATCACCACTCTTATTTAACATAGTCGTGGAGGTCCTGGCCAGAGCAATCAGGCAAGAAAAAGGAATAAAAGGAATCCAAATAGGGAGGGAAGAAGTGAAACTCTCGCTGTTTTCAGACGACATGATCTTATATATAGAAAACCCCAAAGAATGCATTGGAAAGCTCTTAGAAGTAATCAACAACTACAGCATAGTTGCAGGGTATAAAATCAATTTGCATAAATCAGTAGCATTGCTATACTCCAGTCATGAACCAACAGAAAAAGAACTCAAGAATACAATACCATTCACAATCGCAACAAAAAGGATAAAATACCTTGGGCTAAATTTAACTAAGGAAGTGAAGGACCTATATAATGAAAATTACAAGGCCTTTCTGAGAGGATTGGATGACGACATAAGGAGATGGAAAGACATTCCATGTACATGGATTGGAAGAATAAACATAGTTAAAACGTCCGTTCTACCCAAAGCAATCTACAGATTCAAAGCCATCCCAATCAGAATCCCAATGACATTCTTTACAGAACTAGAACAAAGAATCCTAAAATTTATATGAGGCAACAAAAGACCCCGAATTGCTAAAGCTGTCCTGAGAAAAAAGAACAAAACGGGAGGCATCACAATTCCTGACTTCAAAACTTCCTACAAAGCTACAGTAATCAAAACAGCATGGTACTGGTACAAAAACAGGTGCACAGATCAATGGAACAGAATTGAAAGCCCAGAAATAAAACCACACATCTATGGACAGCTTATCTTTGACAAAGGAGCTGAGGGCATACAATGGAGAAAACAAAGTCTTTTCAACAAATGGTGCTGGGAAAACTGGAAAGCCACATGTAAAATAATGAAAATTGACCATTCTCTTTCACCATTCACCAAAATAAACTCAAAATGGATCAAAGACCTAAAGGTGAGACCTGAAACCATAAGGCTTCTGGAAGAAAACGTAGGCAGTACACTCTTTGACATCAGTATTAAAAGGATATTTTTGGACACCATGCCTTCTCAGAGAAGGGAAACAATAGAAAGAATAAACAAATGGGACTTCATCAGACTAAAGAGCTTCTTAAGGCAAATGAGAACAGGATTGAAACAAAAAACCAACCCACTAACTGGGAAAAAATATTTGCAAGTCATATATCTGACAAAGGCTTAATATCCTTAATATATAAAGAAGTATCGCAACTCAACCACAAAACATCAAACAACCCAATCAAAAAATGGGCTGGAGAGATGAACAGACATTTCTCCTAAGAAGATATACTGATGGCCAATAGGCACATGAAAAGATGCTCATCATAGCTGATCATCAGGGAAATGCAAATCAAAACTACACTAAGATATCACCTTACACCTGTTAGAATGATAAAAATATCTAAAACTTATAGCAACAAATGTTGGAGAGGTTGTGGAGAGAAAGGAACCCTCATACACTGCTGGTGGGAATGCAAACTGGTGCAGCCACTATGGAAAACAGTATGGAGATTCCTCAGAAAACTAAAAATAGAACTGCCATACGATCCAGCCATCCCACTACTGGGTATTTATCCAAAGAGCCTGAAGTCAGCAATCCCAAAAGTCCTGTGCACCCCAATGTTTATTGCAGCACTGTTTACAATAGCCAAGACGTGGAAGCAACCTAAGTGCCCATCAACAGACGAATGGATAAAGAAGATGTGGTACATATATACAATGGAATACTACTCAGCTGCAAAACAGAACAAAATCATTCCATTTGCAATAACATGGATGGACCTTGAGAGAATTATGTTAACTGAAATAAGCCAGCGAGAGAAAGATAATCTGTGTATGACTCCACTCATATGAGGAATGTAAAACTATGGACCAAGACAGTTTAGTGGATACCAGGGGAAAGGTGGGGTGGGGGGTGGGCACAAAGGGTGAAGTGGTGCACCTACAACATGACTGACAAACATTAATGTACAATTGAAATTTCACAAGACAGTAACCTATCAATAACTCAATAAAAAATAAATAAAAAAAAGAAGGCAAAAGTAGGCAACTTAGATACATTTAGCAATGTTTCAGTGTTCTACCCAATCCAAAATTACCCAGATACTCAGATTTTTATCACTTAACTTAGTAAAACTCAAGATTGTTACCAAAAAGAATTTGGAAGCTGTTTTTCCCCAAGTATACAGAACGTAAAAGTTACTTTACCCACTTTTATTTATTTAAATCATTTTTTTCCAACAGTTATGTTCAGATTACTCATGAAAACCTCATGAGACATTAGAGAAAACTGGTCATCATTTAAAGCTATTATTTTGCTGATGAATTTAACAGACAATGTGAACTTATTTGACTAGTAAACCCAGGCTGCATTTCTGCATCATATTCAAATACCAACAATTTTTGAGCACATGCCTTTTCAATCAAACCAACAAACTTAAACTTTGATTAACCAAACATTAACCTATATCATGTTAACTTGAAAGACATTTGGCTTAGTTCTATTTAGAGAAACTTTTTGTAGGCTCTTACTTTAAGTCAATGGAATAGAGCTCTCTAGAAATTGTAACATCCGGTGGTAAAGTAGCACACATTTGTAACATACATAGACACAAACAAAACAGACAGACATATACAACAAAAATTTTCTTTAGATTTCTGAGTTAGGTGTTCTCATAGCAGACCACGGTGGAAAGGATTTGTTTTCCTAGTTTTTTCCTCTTTCTTTCTTTCCTTCTTTCTTTTGGCCTTAGGAATCTGGCTTGGGATCCCCCTTTGTTAAGCAATTGCAGTTACAGCATGAAGCCAACTGGAGTCCGGAGGACAGGCTGCCCATTCGGGAACTGATCGGCTGTTTTAGAAACTTGATTTCCCGCTTCTCTTTTAATTTTGTTTTGTTATAAAGTCTGAACAACTTCTAAGGACAGTGTAATGGGTCAGAAAGTGTGCTGCTTGTGAGCGTTACTCCCTATAGAAAGGTCATAAACACTCTCTTATGTGCCTCAGTTTCTCCCTCTGGCACTCTAACACTGCCATGGGGGTTCGGAGCATCGGGTGACCAGCCCTTATGTGTGTGTCCCTGGATGAGCCTGTAATTAATTACCATGAATGAGAGTGGAGTTCCCTATAGGACCGATGCACATCATGAGGATTGATCCTCTGACACTCCTGCTGAGGTCTTTAGTCACCTAAGGACGCCTTTTGGTAAAGGCTGGGAGGAGCTAGTGTCCCTTTTATTTGGAGCTGAACACGTTCAGTCTCTTATTTCTCTATCAAGCAGTTTGATCAGACTTTATAAACACAATTCTTTCCAATTTAAGGCCAAATTAAAAACGTCAGCTTTCCCCATTCACTCCCAAGTTCCTCTAGTCTCCTCTGGCCTAGGAACCTCCCTCTAGGCTCCTCTGGCCTAGCAAATTCCTCCTAGGTTCCTCTTACCTAGGGTATGTACTGGTACCCCTTGAAACAGCTAGTCTTAAGACCTTAACCAGCTCATATAAACTCTTGGATGATCAACTTAAAGTAAGGAGGTCGGGGTTTCAGGAGAACTCATCAGAGTCACCTGAAGAATGCAGTGACCTGGGGGACTCAATGGGCCCCTTATTGGTACCGAATGCCACTTCAGTGTAGATTCCAGGTGGTCTCCAGTGGGTTTCTCTGAAATCCTGCTGCAACTACACCAAGAAATGTCAACAGAAACAATCCATAATGAATCTATAAATGAAAATTTGGGTGAGTTTATTCTGAGCTAAAATCTGAGGACCATGACCCGGGGCCTTTCTTCTTGAAGGAAGAAAGGGCACCAAAGAAGTGGGGTGCACAGAGTGGTTATGTACCCCCAAACAGGATGTTTCACATATGATTGAAATGTCCTTTTTACAATAGTCACGAGACTGATCTGTCGGCACAGCGATTGATGGACGCAGCAGGTAGGTCTGCTGTCTTGGTGAACACAGCAGGGTGGCAGGTCTGTTGTCTCGAGCTAGGTGGTCACAGGTAAGCTGGCTGGTCAAAGGGGAGCACAGCCATCAGTTCCTAGCCTACAGAAAGATGCTTACCCTTAAGGAAATGCCAATGTTGGGGAAGTTGCACCTTTATCTTAAGGCCATTTGTTCTTGCCATAGTAAATGTTTTAAAGCAGATAAACAATGTGTGCGCAACGGCCACAGTCAGGCCCTTTTGGAAAAAACAAACTCAGGCCGAATTAGTTTTACACCAAATGGCTTCCTTGTATACTCCAATATATCCTATTGCTTGCCATTTCTATTTGTCAGTTGAGAATAGACTGAAAATGGCAAGGGAAAGAACAGGAAGACCAATTAGGAGCCTGGGGTAGATTATTATTTGGTAAATATTCACTCTCCTGTCCTCCTCTCCATGCGGCAGAGTAAATTTCCCTCACCCACTAAAACTAGAATTGGTTGTTTAACTTGCTTTAGCCTAGGGGATGTGAGTGAAAAGTGACTGTATGCCAGTCCAGAGGTAAGACTTTAAGAGACACAACTGGTTTCTTTTCAGTCCTCTTGTGTTTTTGTCAAAAGAATATCCCAAGTAGCCACTGTTCCTTTAGCATGTGCCCCAGAATGAGAGACATGGATCAGACCTAAACCTGACTGGCAGCCTGGAGCCAAGCCAAGATGACTCAGCTAAACATAGCAAAGCCACAGCACACTTTTAGATCTATGAGCAAGAAGAAAATTGTGTTGAAAGCTACTGAGATTTGGTAAGATATTTTTTATGCAGGATTATTGCTGTGAATCCTGGTTAATACAGGGGCTATTGTAATATCCAGGCAAAAAGTGATGGTGAACTAGAGTGAAATAAGATGGTTATGGTAGGATTAGATTCTGGATATATTTTTGAAGACATAGGAAAGATTGAAAGAGGGACAAGTTTACTTGATGCAGGTCATGCAGAGGAGATCAGAGTTAAACTTTGTCCACGTTAAGTTTGATATATCTTTATACTTGCAAATAGAGGTGTCCAGTGTCAGTCTGATATTTAAATACTTAAGGAGAACACTTTTGCTACTGGCCATAATGGAAAACAAGGACTGGATTTACTTTTCCACCTTAAACAACTAGAAAATTGGGCAAAACAGTGTTTTCTAGGTATGGCATAACAGGCACAGGGAATCCTGAGAGAAAGAAAACAAACAAGGTGAACCTTATTATTGCTCTATTTTGCCTTGCCATCTGGAGACAGTTTTCAGGCTTCAGTGGATGGAGGGAAAATTCAAACAGCCTAGTGGTCTAGGGGAGTGGAGGAAATAAACATAGGACTTCAGGGAGTCTCAGGTGGCTAGAATCTTTGGGGAAGAGTATGACAGAGAGAGAGAGAGACAGAGACAGAGACAGAGAGACAGAGATTTGCAGAGGTACCTTGAGCCTTTGTGTGAGTATTGATATGTGTATGTAAGAGAGGAAACTACCCCAGGCAGGGGAAAGAACCACTGGAAAGCAATAAGCCAAATAATATCTGAAGCTCCTATGAGGCTAGGATGAATCTGTGTTTCCACCAGTCAGAGAGGAAAGACCTGGTATTATGTGGGGCATTGGATAGAATCCTCAGAAGGGTACATTAGTAGTGAGGCTAAATTAGCCCCAGAGTAAAGGATGCTCTGGGTTTCCCTAATGAAGTTTAAAAATAAGCCTCAAAAGGGTTAGACTGATTCTAAGCAACTCATCTGTCTTCCAGAAGAAAACCTAACACTATGAAAAGGAACACAAAATCTACCACCCAATTATATAAAGTCTACATATCCAATATCCAATAAAAAATTAATTCCAATAAAAAATTAAAAAATTCAAACGAAGAAACATGACCCATAATCAGAAGAATGTCAATCAATAGAAACAGAACCAGAAATGACAGAAGTGATAGAATAGCTAAAATTGGTTATTATAAATATGCTTCATGTTAATAAGACGTTAGAGGGAAACATGAATGTGATTGAGAAGAAATACATAATATAAAAAGACCCAAATCAAACTTGAGGAGATGAAAAATACAATATCCAAAGTGAAGAATAGACTGGATGGGATAAAAAACTGATTAGACACTGCAGAAGAAAAGATCAAAGCAATAGCAACTATCAAAAATGGAGTATAGAGAGAAAAAAGACTGAAAGAAAAGTGGACAGAGCATTCATAACCTGAGGTACAATATCAGGAGATCTTACATACTTAGAATTGAAATCCTAGAAGCAAGGTGGGAAGAGAGCAGAAGATATTTAAAGGATAGTGGCTAAATTTTTGTCCAAATTTGATGAAAACTATGAACTCACAGATCCAAGAAACTCAACAAATCCCAAGAGGAAAAAAACGTAAAGACAGCTAGACTGAAACACATTATAGCCAAATTTTAGAAAACCAGTGATAAAAAAGAAAATTCTTATAGCAGCCAGAGGAAAAAAAGACAATCTCTCAGAAACTTCTTGTCAGAAACTATGCAATGCAGAAAACTATCCTCAGTGTGTAAAGAACAACAAACTGTCAATCTAGAATTCTATATCCAGCGTTTTGATTTTTCAAAAATGAAGGTGAAGTAAACACTTTTTTAGAAAACAAAAGCAGATATAATTCAGTGTCAGCAGACCTACACTATAAGAAGTGTTAGAGGAAGTTATACAGGCAGAAGGAAAATACCAGATGGAATTTGGACATCCATTAAGGAAGGGAAATTGTTGAAATGGTAAATATAAAATACTTTATTTTCTTAGTTTTTAAGTCTCTTTAAAAGATAATCGACTGCTTAAAACAAAGTAGAAATAATGTGTTATCAGGTTTATAACTTACGTAGAAGTAAAATGTATGATAAAAATAGTGCAAAGGACAGGAGGGTGAAATAGAAGTATAGTGTTGAAAGTTCCTTATACTATATATGAAATAACTTATCATCTGTAGGTAGATTGTTGTATTAGTTATTAGTTATCTATTCCTTAAGAAGAAATTACCACCAAACTTTCCAGTTTAAAACAGCAGTAGACATTTATTATTTCACGCAGTTTATGTGCTCCATGATGGGCTTAGTTGGGTGGCTCTGGCTCAGAGTCTCTCACGAGGATGCAGTCAGGATTGCTGCTGAAAGGGATTGCTGTCATCTGAACACTTTACTGGGGCTGGAGAAATTGCTTCCAAGATGACTCAGTCATGTCACTGGAAAATTGGTGATGGGTCTTGGCCAGAAGCCTCAGTTCCTTTCCATGTTAACTCTCCGTAAGGCTTTTGAGTGTCCTCAGGACATGGAAGCTGGCTTTCCTCAGTGTGAGTGATGCAAAAAAGAACAAATTGGAAGCTGTGATATATTTTTGACTTCGCCTAAGAAGTCACACAATGCTAGTTTTACATGTACTATTGTTTACACAGGTCAGTCCTACTCAGTGTGGGAATAAACTATATTGTGGCTTGAATTATTGCAAAGATTATTGGGGAGCATCTTGGAAGCTGATTAACACAATTGTGGTAAGTTAAAGTGACATATTGTAAATCGAAGAGCACCACCAAAAAATTCCTTATGCAAAATGTCGGCAAATTTAATCCAACCATATATAAAAAAGGATAATACGTCTTGACCAATTAGAGTTTATTTCAGGAATTTGAAGTTGGCTTAGGGTTCATGAATAAATAAATACAGTTCAGCAATTAACAGAATAAAGAAGACAAAACTGAAAATTATCACAATAGATGTAGAAAAGCATTTCCACAAAATTCAATACCCACTCATGGTAAAAACTCTGCAAACTATAAACAAAAGAGAGCTTCCTTGGTCTGATGAAGGGCATCTACAAAAAAACCTTACAGCTAATATAATACTAAATACTTTCCACTTAAGATTGGGAATAAGGCAAGGATGTTCTCTCTTACCACTTCCTTTCTGCTTCATTGTGGTTCTTAGCTAATACAATATATCAAGAAAAAGAAAGAAAAGACAGAGATTGGAAAGGAAACAGTTTTTATTTGTAGATGACTTGATCATCTACATTAAAAAACAGCAACAACTAAGGAATTTACAGAGAAGCTACTGAAAAAAAAAGTTACTGGAATTAATAAGTGAATTTAGTAAGGTTGCAGGATACAAGGTCAATATTCAAAATTAATTATATTTCAAAATATTTACAACCAAAAATTGGGATTTCAAATTACTATTATCTTTTTAAGGACATTTAAAAACTTTTATAGTATTCAAATATGAAATATTTAGGGTGGATTTCATAAAACGTGCAGAATTTGTACACCCAAAAATACACAATTTCCTAAAAGAAATTAACAACCTCAATAAATGGAGAAATATATCATGTTTACAGATTGAAAGACTAATTATTGTTAAAATTTCAAGTCTCCCCAAATTGTTATAGATTGAATGCAATCTCTATAAAAATTACAACAGCTTTTTTTTCCTTTGGTAAAAATTGACAAGTTGATTCAAGAATTTACACGCAAATCAAAAGTCTTAAGGTAGCCAAAACAATTTTTGAAAAAGAACAAAATTGAAGAACATACACCATCTGATTTCTAGTCTTACTCTAAAGCTTCAGTAACAAATAGCATGGTATTGGTATAAGGATAGACTTACAGAGAAATGGAAATAAACAGTTCCAAAATACATACACATGTAGTCAATTTATTTATTTATTTATTTTTTGTAAGGAAGATTGGCCCTGAGCTAACCTCTGTGCCAATCTTCTATTTTGTGTGTGGGATGCCACCACAGCATGGCTTGATGAGCAGTGTGTAGGTCCATGCCCAGGATCCAAACTGGTGAACCCCAGGCTGCCAAAGCAGAGCTTGTGAACTTAACCACTACACCACCAGGCTGGCCCCATATTCTATTTTTTTTAAAGATTTTTACTTTTCCTTTTTCTCCCCAAAGCCCTCTGGTACATAGTTGTATATTCTTCATTGTGGATTCTTCTAGTTGTGGCATGTGGGATGCTGCCTCAGCATGGCTTGATGAGCAGTGCCATGTCCGCGCCCAGGATTTGAACCAACGAAACACTGGGCCGCCTGCAGCGGAGCGGGTGAATTTAACCACTCGGCCACGGGGCCAGCCCCACCCATATTCTATTTTTGACAAAGTTTTCAAGATAATTCAGTGGAGAAAGGATAGTCTTTGCAATAAATGGTGTTGGAACTATTGGATAGTCACATGAATCTTGAACCTTACCACACAATCTATAAAAAATTAGCTTTCAATAGATTGCACACCTAAATGTAAGTGCTAAAACTATAAAACTTATAGAAGAAAACATAGGCAAATATCTTTGTAACCTTGGTTTAGGCAAATACTTCTTAGATAGAACACAAAATGCATGAACCATTTGTAAAAAAAAAAGGTAGAAAAAAATTAATTGAAATTAAAAATGTTGCTCTTTAAAATAAACTGTTAAAAGGAAAAGTCAAGCTTCAGATGGGAAATAAATGTTGGCAAAACTTATATCTAATGAAGAACTTATACCTATATATAAAAAAAACTCTTACAACTCAATAATAAGAAGATAAACATCTAATAACAAAAATGGGTGAAAGATTTGTAGACACTTTACCAAATAACTTAAATGTGTACAAAATAAACATATGAAAGACGCTTAGTATCATTAGTTAGTAAGGCAATGCAAATTAAAATCATAATAAAATGCCCATCTGTGAATATTTATAGTAGCTTTATTTGTAATAGAAAAAATCAGAAAGAATTCAATTGATCCTTAACTGGGAATCAATAAACAAATTGTTGTATATCCATACCTGGATTTCTACACAGCAATAAAAAAGAAAGAGCTACTGATAGATGCAATAATGTAGATGAGTCTTAAAAGCATTATGCTAAGCAAAAGGAGCCATTCTTAAAATACCACATAATGTATGATTCCATTGACCTGAAGTTCTAGAAAAGACAAAACTATAATGACAGAAAGCAGGTTGGTGGTTGCCAGAGGCTGAGGGCAGGGGAAAAGGATTGACTGCAAAGGGGCAGGAGAGAATTTTTTGGATGATGGAAATGTTCTATTTCTTGACTTTAGTGGTGCTTACATGACTGTATTCATTTGTCAAAACTCAAATTGTGTACTTCAAATTGATGAATTTTATTAAATGTAAATTATACTTCAATACAGCTAATTAAAAAAAATTTGGAAGAGAGGTCTGGGATAGAGACATAAATTTGTGACTCATGAGCATATAAATGGTATTTAAAGCTATGAGACTAGATAATATGTATGAAGTCCAAAGATTGAGCACTGAGGCACTCCCAATGTTTAGAAACCAGGGAGATGAGTAGGAAGTAGCAAATATGACTCAGAAGGAGTAACCAGTTAGGAAAACCAACTATGTGTGGTGTCCTGGAAGCCAAATGATAGAAGTATTTCAAGAAGGAGTGAATGTTAATCTGTGCCACATGCTGTTGATGTGTCAAAAAATATGAGGAATGGATATTTTCTGTTGAATTTAGTAATCAAATATGAAGGGAACTCCTATTTTCCCTTGATAAGAGCAGATGGCTGGGCCTGCTTTGAGTTGATTTAAAAGAGAATGAGTGCAGATAAATTAGAGACATTGAATATAGACAATTTCAAGTTAGTTTTGTTGTAAATAGCAGGAATGTAATAGAGTGTAGGCTGGAGGGTTAGTAAGGTAATGAAGGAGTTTATTATTATTATTTAAAATAGTAGCAATGTTAGCTTGTTTTTATACTTATAGGGAAGATCAGCAGAGAGAGAAATATTTAT
Organism: Equus quagga; assembly: GCF_021613505.1. Lineage (NCBI taxonomy): Eukaryota > Metazoa > Chordata > Mammalia > Perissodactyla > Equidae > Equus > Equus quagga. The sequence goes on from NC_060282.1 coordinate 47,101,013, forward strand.
GATATAGGAAAAAGAAGGAATATTTGCTACAGCAATGTCCTTGAGCAAGAAAAAGTTAATGGGATCTAGTAGACAAGCTGAAGCATTGACCTTGGATAGGAGTATGGACAGTTCATCTGTGTTAACCGGAGAAGAATTTAGAGTATATGGGCATATATAATAAGGTGAGTGGATGTTATGGAGGGAGCTTGTAGGAATTCAAAGCAAGTTACAGTAGTCCACCCTGATCCATGGGTGTTATGTTCCATGACCCCCAGTGGATGCCTGAAACTGTGGATAGTCCCAAACCCTATATATACTATGTTTTTTCTATACATAGATACCTATGATAAGGTTTAATTTATAAATTAGGCACAGTAAGAGATTAACAACAATAACATAATAAAATAGAACAATTATAATAATACACTGTAATAAAAGTTACTGTAGATCTTAACAACCTCAGCATATGATTTTTTTCTTTCCTTATTAAGTCAAGAGCTTTTGCCTTTTCACTTTAAGGAAGCACTTTACAGCTTCCCCTTTGGCATATCTGAATTGCCAGCATCACTACTCTTGTGCTTTGGGGCCATTATTAAGTAAAATAAGCATTACTTGAATACAAGCACTGTGATATTGGGGACAGTCTATCTGATAAACATGAGGGCTACTAAGTGAGTAACGGGCGGGTATCGTATGCAGCATGGATGCACTGGACAGAGGGATGATTCACGTCCTGGTCAGGATGGAGCAGGATGGTACAAGCTTTCATCATGCTACTCAGAATGGTGTGCAATTTAAGACTTACAATTGTTTGCAGGCATACCTTGGAGATGTTGCAGTTTCAGTTCCTGACCACTGCATTAAAGCAAATACCACAATAAAGTGAGTCACCAACTTTTTGGTTTCTTGGTGCATATAAAAGTTATGTTTTCACTATACTGTAGTCTATTAAGTGTACAATAGCATGTGTCTAAAAAAACAATGTGCATACCTTAATTAAAAGATACTCTATTGCTAAAAAATGCTAACCATCATCTGAGCCTGCAGAGAGCCTCAATCTTTTTGCTGGTGGAGAGTCTTGCCTCCATGTTGATGGCTGCTGACTAGTCAGAGTGGTCGTTGCTGAAGGCTGGGGTGGCTGTGGCAATTTTGTAAAATAAGACAATAAAGTTTGACAAATTGATTGAATTTTCCTTTCATGAACAATTTCTCTGTAGCATTTGATGCTGTTTGATAGCATTTTACCCACAGTAGAATTCTTTTTAAAAATTGGAGTTAGTCCTCTCACTCAAATCCTGCCACTCCTTTATCAACTAAGTTTATGTAATATTCTAAATTCATTGTCATTTCAATAATCTTCAGAGCATCTTCACAAGGTGTAGATTCCATCTCAAGAAGCCACTTTCTTTGTTCATCCATAAGAAGCAACTCCTCATCCATTAAAGTTTTATCATGAGATTGCAGCAATTCACTCACCTCTTCAGGCTCTACTTCTAATTCTAGATCTCTTGCTACTTCAACCACATCTGCAGTTACTTCCTCCACTGAAGTCTTGAACCCCTCAAAGTCATCCATGAGGGTTGGAATCAGCTTCTTCCAAACTCTTGTTAATGTTGATATTTTGATCTCTTCCCATGAATCCTGAATGTTCTTAATGGCATCTAGAATGCTAAATTCTTTCCAGACGGTTTTCAATTGACATTGCCCAGATCCATTAGAAGAATCACTATCTATGGCATCTATAGCCTTACAAAATGCATTTCTTAAATAAGACTTGAAAGTCAAAATTACTCGATCTATAGGCAGCAGAATGGATGTTTTGTTAGCAGGCAAGAAAATAACATTAATCTCATTGTATATCTCCATCAGAGCTCTTGGGTGACCACAGCCACTGTCAATGAGTAGTCATATTTTGAAAGGAATCATTTTTTCTGAGCAGTAGTTCTCAACAGTGAGTTTAAAATATTCAGTAAGCCATGTTGTAAACAGATGTGCTGTCATCCAGGCTTTGTTGTTCCATTTATAGAGCACAGGTAGCATAATTCTTAAGGGGCCTAGGATTTTTGGAACAGTAAATGAGCATTAGATTCAACTTAAAGTCACCAGCTGCCTTAGCCCCTAGAAAGAGAGTCAGCCTGTCCTTTGAAGCTTCGAAGCCAGGCATTGACTTCTCCTCTATAGCTATGAAAGTCCTAGATGACATCCTTTTCTGATATAAGACTGTTTTGTCTACATTGAAAATCTGTTTAGGTAATTTATTAATTATCTTAGCCAGATATACTGGATAACTTGCTGTAGCTTCTACATCAGCTCTTGCTGTTTTACCTTGCACTTCTATGTTATGGAGATGACTTCTTTCCTTAAATCTCATGAACCAACCTCTGCTAGCTTCAAACTTTTCTTCTGCAGCTTCCTCACCCCTCTCAGCCTTCACAGAATTGAAGAGAGACATGGTCTTGCTCTGGATTAGGCTTTGGCTTAAGGAATGTTGTGGCTGGTTTGACTTTCTTTCCAGACCACTAAAACTTTCTCCATACCAGCAATAAGTCTCTTTTGCTTTCTTATCATTCATATGTTCATTGGAGTGGCACTTCTAATTTCCTTCAAGAACTTTTTCTTTGCGTTCACAACTTAGCTCATTGTTTAGAGCAAGAGGCCTAGCTTTTGGCCTATTTCAGCTTTTGACATGCATTCCTCACTAAGCTTAATCTTTTCTAGCTTTTGATTTAAAGTGCAAGATGTGTGACTCTTCCTCTCACTTGAACACTTTTAGAGGCCATTGTAGGGCTATTAGAGGCCTAATTTCAATATTGCCATCTCTCAGGGAATAGAGAAACCCAAGGTAAGGGAGAGAGATGGGGGAATAGCAGGTCAGTGGAGCAGCACACACAGCATTTATCAAGTTTGCTGTCCTATATGGATATGGTTTGTGGCACCCCAAAACAATTACAATAGTAGTATCAAAGATCACTGAGCACAGATCACCATAAAAAAATATAATAATAATGAAAAAATTTTGAGTTACCAACATGTGACACAGAGAAATGAAGTGAGCAAATGCTGTTGGAAAAATGGTGCTGATAGATTTGCTCGATGCATGGTTGCTACAAACATTCAATTTGTAAAAAAAGCAATATCTGCAAAGCACAATAAAGCAAAATGCAATAAGACAAGGTATTCCTGTATTTCTGGAATTTTCCATTTAATATTTTTGGACCATGGTTGACTGTAGGTAACTGAAAGTACAGAAAATGAAGCTGCAGATAAGGGAGGACTACTGTACTTCTGTTTTCACTTCTATTTTCTTAGAGATATAGGAAACAAGATTATTAGCTGAGAATGAAAATAAAAGAGGAGTTGGAGGACTGAAGTGAGAATTGAAGACATGAAGTAGTCATAAAGTGTGGGAATGTGAACGAACTAGGAAAATATAGTTTGATTGTTGGGAAGCATTAAGAACCCATTTGTTTAGAGTGACAATCACTTTGAGGTGAGGCCATCAGCACGGTAGTGTGTTTTTCTCCAAATTCATTCAACTGTAAGGATGCAAGCACAGAGTAATATGTGCACAGGAATAGTTATAAAGATGGACTGTATATTTAAGCTGTGAAAAGAAGTGAGGACACTAGGGGAGTGGTGGCCAGTGGAGAGGTGATAGGAGTAATGGATTGTAGGGTGTAAGAATTGCTTAAGTTAGAGTACTAGAGAGAGTAAATTTGAAAGATGGGAAGAAATGGTTGGTGAAGGGATTTCTTAAAATTGCAAGTTGGGAAGGAGTCATGACAAGGCTAGTATTTGACTATGAGAGTGAATATCTGAAATAGTAGAGAACAAGATCACTGGAAAACAAGAAGTTGCAGCTGGCAGTTTTCATGCCCTGGATCACGTCCTTTTGGTCCACCTCTGATGTTATCAGTAGCTGTGGTGAACACTTCCTATACTTTCTGTTGCCCTCCTACCTTGAGCACCTACTTTGTCCTTGCTTTTCTGCCTTACAGCTTTACCTGAAGCCTTGAGAGTCCTCTCAATGTGGGTAAAGCAGTCTAGAAGTGTGCAGGAGTTTACACTTCTGGTGACAAATCTAAACCAATTGGGAACAGGAGTTGATGGATAAATGTCCCAGCTTCCCTTCCTTTGGAAGGGCAGTACAGTTCAACAGGGTTCCTCAGAGGGTCTTCCAAGGGAGTGAGTACCTATAGTATATTCTGACAATGAATACAATAGCCTACATCCCATCTCACTTTTCCTGCCTCCTTACTGTACTTCTGGGGATCATCCCTCAAATAAACTACTTGCAGCCAAGTACTTATTTCAAGATCTGCTTTGGCAAAACCAAATTAAGGACCTGAGAAGCCAGATTATTCAAAGGATTGTTCAAGTGGATATTTAAAAGATAATAGTAATGTTGGAGCATACAATCTACAAAGAACAGGGGGAGAATTGTTTAGCCTAGTGCCCGGCACTTAGTAACAATTTGGTAAATGTTGGCTGAATGAATAATGCATGGATCACACTGATCCTTCACAACCCCATTCTTACGAATTTCAGTTTCCTAACATAGGAAATCCTTGATGAATCATCCTGATGTCCATTGTGTAACATCCATACCACACTAACCTGATAGATAAGAATAGCAAGACAGGTCTAAAGCCAGGTTGAGACTAGAAACTACCACTAAGTAGGAAAATCAATCATGTTGCTTTGAATTTTCTATGGAAGGAAAGGTCTGAATATTTACTGAAAATTATCAAACTGGAACTATCAAACCACCATTCTGTGTCACTTGGGGAACTGCAGCAAAATCCCCAAGCCCATTCAAGGTGATCTTCCTTACCTTCCTCTTCAAACTGTGCTCAGAAAACCTCTTTCTGGTGCAATTACTTTCACAGGGTACATTAATAGAATGTAGGAGTTTTTTTTATTGCTGAGCTTCTTTTATATGAAAGGGCTGTAAATAAATGAAATGTTACTGTAAATTCATTAAGAAATATATTTATAGCTTTAATATTTGTGTTCCCCTAATACATACCTAAATGGTTCCTGAAAGTGAAGCAACAATGTAGGTAGTTGATTAAATATTATCTCTAAATGAAACATAGCATATTTATAGGGAAGTAGTTGATTACTGTTGAACAGAAAAATGAGAGTAACTGGTGGAACTATTCACTGGGGAGTTATACCGGAGATGCAGAGTTTCTAAATGTAATGCCTTTTCTTATCTCTATAATGAAAGTTGTCCTTAGGAAGCTGGCAGAAGTAGGTCTTTAGTGCTGGTAATAAAATAACTGATGAAACACTTGAGAGTATATTTATAGAACTGTATTTATTGGTGGAAAGGAAAATGATCTCATTTATGTTTTAGAGAAAGATACTAATGTCCATGTTAAAGACAACAGATTCTGCTATATGATTCCAATACCTTTAAGCATATATATATACAGCCTAAACAATTTGTTTTTAAATGGCTGAATATCATGAAAGGATACTTTATAGTTAAAAATTAGGTTTTATAGTTTTATAATTGAAAGAGGTATGGACACATAAATACATAATTTGATATATACATTTATGTGTCTATGTTTCTATCTATTGAGAGTGATGCTCCTGAATATCCTGGGTATCTCAATTGGTTCATTATAGAAAACATGGGCAAATTGATAAATAATAAAAAGGAAATTTAAGCCACCTATAATTTCACTTCAGAGATCATTACTATTATCATAATAGCATATATCATATTTTGGGAGTGCAATTTAATAATTTGTATAAAGATATCTAGGTCTTAACTCAGAAAGGGATTTACCTTAAGAAAATAGTTACTGGATGGATGCCTAGTGTATTTATTTCAGTGTTGTAAATAATGGTTTTAAATTTGAAATGCCATATATAAAGATATTTGTTAAATTAATCATGGTCTACCTATACAATCCAACACTCAATAGCCAGTACAAATGATATTGTAGAAGGATATCCAATGGCATGGCAAGATCTTCACTATATAGTTGACTGAAAACAACAGTATCTAAAATAATAAATATTTATATACACACACATGCCCCTTTGTGTGTGGAGAAAAGACTACAGGTATACTCTTCACGTTTCATGGTGATTGTCTCTGAGTGGTGGGTTTCCAATTTTCTTTTTGTTATTTGTATTTTAAAATGATCTAAAATAAGCAAGGTCATTTTTTAAAAAATGCAAATAATTATGAGTAAGAAAAAGCACACACATAAACCTCTAAGTAGAATTGTTAAGATATGGAAGTTTGAGAGAAGGTACATTTATTGAAGATTTGATAACTTTATTTTATATAAACAAAAGGCACAGTATCTAAATATTCCTACAAAATCTTTACCCATAAACTAGAGGAATATACCTGGAGGTAGGAGAAGGTCTCAGGAAAGGAAGTACGGAGATAAATGAACGAAATTTAATTTAAAATAGTGCTTAAGGCCAGATGTAGTCTCTTATCCTTTTCATAGAGAATTAATAGAAAGTGACTCCCTTTCAAAAATGAGTCCCAAAAATGTGGGTGGCTCTGGCTGGCTATCCACTCCATTTTTCTTCTATGGAGAGTCTGTAATAGAAGCTGAGAAGACAGGAACATAGCTGCTGGTCCTGCAAACATATTCATGTTCTTCACATGTTATTCCAATAAGAGTTCTTTAACAAGCACAAGCTCCTCTTTTAAAAGTAGGAGGGTTGAATTTAATAGACAGTCAAAACTTACTATAAAACATGTATTAAAATAATCTGTTTTCTCGGGGGCTGGCCTGGTGGCACAGCTGTTGGGTTTGCACGTTCCGCTTCAGCGGCCCGGGGTTCACCGGTTCAGATCCTGGGTGCAGACTTATGCACCTCTTGTCAAGCCATACTGTGATAGGCGTCCCACATATAAAGTAGGGGAGGATGGGCACGGATGTTGGCTCAGGGCCAGTCTTTCTCAGCAAAAAGAGGAGGATTGGTGGCAGATGTTAGCTCAGGGCTAATCTTCCTCCAAAAAAAAATCTATTTTCTCAACTTTTTGTTAAAATAGATGAAAATGAACGTTTTATGGGTAAAAAGGAGGTCAGAGAAGCAATGGAGGGGGTTGGTTGCCGCTGGGAGCAGCAGGAGCTTTGATCCACCAGAGAGATATGTTAATACTAAGGTCAAGGAGAAAAGGTGCCAGAAATTGAGAGAGTACAGAATGGGTTGGCAAACTTTTTCTGTAAAAGGCCAAATAGTAAATATTTTAGGTTTTGCAGACCATGTGGTCTCTGTCCCAACTGCCTGACTCTACCCTGGTAGCTCATTAGCAACCATGGACAATGCTTGAATAATAAGCATGGTTGTGTTCCAGTAAAACTGCTTACGTCACCTACAGGCTGTAATTTGATGACCCCTGGTCTAGACTTAAGAACGTGATGGAGAAAATGTTAATAATTCAGATTAAACTGAAAAGTGTATTATGTCTATAGTCTTTGCATTGAGAATAGCACACAAAATTGAAAAAATATTCTTTTAGCATTTGAAAACTATTATCTTATTTAAGAAAAGAGTTGCTCACTTCATTGACAAATGAGTGAAGTTCCGCCATTCATCTCCATTGTTTTATTTTTGTCTTACTCATTAATAGAAATGAAAAGATCAGCCAACATTTATATCCAAACCCAGAGACCTGGTTGTTAAACTTTACCATCACACTACTGATTTCTTCTCAAGTGCTCCCTGGCTCTTACGCCTTCTACTCCTACCTATGCTGAGGTCTCTGATTATTGTGCAGAGTTGAGGAGGCCTGTTTTCTAAAATGTGTGTTTCAAATCTGCTCCAGGGTGACTTTCTTTTTCTTACTATACAGAGCATGTCTCAGCTTCTTCTGTTTAAGAGGTAAAATTTAATTTCTAGTAGATCACTCCACTATACCTAGATGTGTTTTAAACACATCATATATAAGGAGTAGGGAGAACATTCTGGTGTCATAATTACTCATAAGAAGAGTCATTTCTTGTTTTAATAAATCACTTTAAGGAGCCACTTGCATGTGAAAAGATGGGGCTCAGGGCATGATCTGGAAGGAGAGAATGGATAAAAGCATGGCTGAATTGCTTAAATGAGAAAATGAGAGGATGTTGTGACTACTATGCACCAGGTGCTGTTTTAGGCACTGGGGACAGAGCAGGAAGCAGGACTTCTAGAAGGTACTCCTTCTTTTAAGAAGTGTATTTTTTAGTCTAGCTAGAATGAGAGTGAAGAAGAGCTGCAGATGCAGAGAACTAGAGAGAATTCAGCAGAGGCAGGATATGATATAAGGGATGAGTAAGATAAATTTTAGCCTGACAAGGATCATTTGGAAGTATGAGTAGGGGGAAGGGGTTTGAGGGATACTGTATTTCTTCACCTATGTGCATGGGAGTTTGGGCCAACTTTTTTTTTTTTAAAGATTTTATTTTTTTCCTTCTTCTCCCCAAAGCCCCCCAGTACATAGTTGTATATTCTCCGCTGTGGGTCCTTCTAGTTGTGGCATGCGGGACGCCGCCCCAGCGTGGTCTGACGAGCAGTGCCATGTCCGCGCCCAGCATCCGAACCAACGAAACACTGGGCCGCCTGCAGCGGAGTGCGCGAACTTAACCACTCGGCCACGGGGCCAGCCCCAGGGCCAACTTTTAAACAAAAAAGGGTGACCTCAGAAGGACGGAGAACATGGAAACAGCTGACATTGGGTTATATATATTAATCCAAGACAGCAGTTATTTTTTTGTAGTCTGTCTTTTTATTCATCCCCTCCCTCTCACCAAGTAGCACAATATCAGATATTCTGTAAGATATTGATTTAATTAATGTTGGAAAGATGCCATTAGTGATGATTATGTTACTTGTGCATATGACTGAAATGAGACACTCCTCAATGGGACCACACTTATCTGACTTAGTGTCACTTTTATACTAATGCTTTAGAAATAGGATGGGACAGTGATACAGCCTTCTACAACATCATACACATACCCACATTTAGCAGCTGGGCCTACATTTAAGTGTGGTTCTTGCAGATTTGAACTTTAGCTCTTCACACTGTAAAAAACATTGTGTAGTGAAATATATCTTCTTGTAGTGAATGTGTGTACCTATTAACTAAAATCTGCACAATGCAAGAAGCAGTGGACTAGATTCTTCCAGAGAGCCAACTGTATTAATTAATTAAACTGCATTAATTCTTTATCACTAAAGCACTCCAATAAATGTTTCTGTTTCTTCATCTTAAGGAGAAACATTACGCTACTGTGTAAAATCTGAAGTTCAGAACCACATATACGTATATAGTAGAAACTCTAGGTTGAAGAAAGAAACAAAAAGGAAATGATGTGTCAAACATTTTCCTCTGCCTCAATAAATAAACTTAAACAGTAGTATAAAAGTGAGTTGTTAGAAAGTCTAAATGTTTCAACTCAGATGATGACTTCAGTAACTGCCTGCCAGATATGGCTTTATTTCCAGCTGAGTTTACATGCTTAATTTCTCTAGCTTCATACAAATACTCATCATAAACAAATAGAATGCAGTTTGAATCATTTGAAGAGCACAGTTCTTCACTATGTCCTTTTCATACTGTTACGAAAGTGCAATACTAGAGATGACTTTTGGAAATATTAAGTGCAGAAATTTCATTACTTTTGTAAGGACGTTATACAGTTTTTTTCCCCCCGAAAATCCACTTTAACAAACTAGCCACTGGATGTCATTGTTGTGACATGCAGGTGGAAGCAAATACATTTGATTCTTATTAGGAGATGGAGCTGAGTGAAGGTAGAATATGGTAGCTTCATGTCTGTAGCAACATGTCTGTTCAAAACGTAAATTCAAATAAAAGAGACTTCTTAATGCTGACTAATTACAGTTATTTTTCTACAGCTCAAGGAACTTGGAAACATGCAGATGTGTTTTTGGGAATTCTTATTTGTGTTATTTTTAGTATATCATTATTCATCCATCTTCCTAAGAATTTAGGTTATAAAACCCAAATACTGTCTTTTTTGGTTTGTATTATATTTATTTTTAAGACCTTCTCAGTATATTTTTTGCATACTCTTTTGTCTCTGTGCCTCTTGTCTTTGCTAAACCTGCTTAAGATCACCCAGCAATTGAGTTTTTTCACCTGTTGGTATATTTGTGAGCCTTGCATTTTTCAAAAATTACTTTCTTAATAAGTTGATCTAACCAAAAAAGTGGTAGAGTCCTCTGGGAGCAAGATAACAGTCATTTATCTTTTTCAGTCACCTGCAGGCTAGAGGCTGGGCAGTCATAAACCATTAATGGGAGTTTTCCTTGCAAGTTTATGTGGCCAAGGGAAGAAGTGTGGCCCTTTCACTGTCTCAGTTGACACCTTTCTGCTCTCCTTCAGTAGCTCTTTAAATAGCATTGGTTCCCCCTCATGATAGGTATGTTGTGCACCCTCCTGATGCATGATGGTGGCCTGTGACTCCTCTTTCCTCTAAACCATGCATTCAAAGAGACATCTTAGGCAGTATCCTATCCAATCCTTTAAGAGCTTGGTCTCTAGAGTAAGATGCTCCTGGGTACTAATCTTGGATTTGCCACTTGGTATGACCTTGGCAGTTTATTTAATCTCTCTGACCTTGGGTTTTCCTGTTTGTGAAGTGGGTATAATCATTCCCATCTGGAAGATTTGTTGTGAAGATTAAATAAGATATATAAAGTGCTTAGCATTGGATCTGGTATCTTTTAATTTTTACTGTAAAGAGAATACTGTTAATATCACCTGAAACATGCAAAGACTACAGTTATGTTTCAGCAGTTTTGAGGCCAATTTAAAGAGTGAGCATGGGACAGCTTCTTTCCCTCTCTGTGCTCAGAGAATATACATAGCAGGTGTATCAGGAATAATTGTAAGAATATTTTTTGGTAACTATTTAAAATAATTCCTATAATTTTTATCAATAAACTTACTTTTTTATGTCTATGCTGGATTTGATATTCAGAGGGTAAACGTACATATGATTCATGACTTGTGGGTCTTTATGATCTACTGTAGACAAAGCATTTGACAAATATAAAAGAAATACATTCAGGTGACGATTCTAGAAATAAATTTACATAAAGTATTCTATCACCTAGCAGCACCTGGAACATGCTGGGCACTCAATAACTGTCAGATGGAATTTAAGCAATAAATTTAGAAGTAAACAAATAGCATATATAAATAATTGACCAGATGCTCATTGTATCTATCCATATCTCTTTAGGGTAAAGTGCTTATATTATTTCAATGAAATCTGTTGTGATGTTGTATGGGGAGTTGTGAAGAGGTACAGAATTGGGTAGTATAGGTAACCTCTACTTTCTCATTTTGGAGGACCATGCTAACCATGCTAGTTTGACTTTGATTGGCAGGTATTTGCATAGCTTATCAACAAAATGCTGGTGTTGATCAGATTTCATATTGAAAATATTATCCTGCTCTTGTTCAAATGATGGTTGTTTGCAAATATAGAATCCTAAAATGCAATTCTTGTCAATGTACTTAAGGGAAGAAATATGTAACTTGTTTATCAATCATTGGGGTGAAATATGAAATTGTTTTCTTTTTCTTGAGCTACTGCTTTCAACTCTGTTCTTTCCAATCTCCCTTTCCTGTACAGTAGTAACATCTCAGGCAGATCCCATAACTTTCAGATCACTTGTAGTTGTTAAAGCTCATTCCAGTACAGATTAAAATTTCTGTATTCAGCCAAGAGCTATGATGGTGGTTGTCAAACTTTAGCATGTATCAGAATCACCTGGGATGCTTGTTAAATACACAAATTACTGGGCCCTAGCCTCAGAGTTTCTGATTCAGTAGGTCTGTGGGAAGACTTGAGAACATGTGTTTCCAGTAAGTTCCCAGGTGATGCTGCTGCTATTCTCCGGGGACCATCATGTGTGAACCACAGCTGTATACCTTGTCTCCTGCCTTTTCTAGACCCTAGTCCTCCATCACTCATGTGTTCAAGTGGAGAGGAGGAAGGGGGGATAAGAAATGTTTGTCTTACTTAGCTGGCTGTGGCTGCAGTCCTCTCTTGGATGGTTGCTGCTATCTACTTCCACTACTGGTTGTTAATATCTTCCAACTATGTGGCAAGTATCCAAATGTTGGCTCTCTTGGGGTGTCCTGTATGTGGGTGGGTTGTTTGAGGGGTTCTGAGGAGTGTGTCTCCCCACGGTACAGTTTCCTGATGTGTTAGTTTCTGCTCTAGTTTGACCCCTTCCACCTTCACCTTTGTCCCCACCATTGGTGGTCTACCCCATTCTCTTGCTGCTGTGTGCTCCTTTAAGTCAGTTTCTAAAAAGCTGCCAAGAGTGGTAATTTAATTCCCCAAATTGGATCATATTCTTCCTAGCCTCTCTTGCTATTATTCCTCCTGCTCAGACCCTGCTTAATGCCTTTCAATGGCTTCATAAAATCTTAACTCCTTAACATAGCCCCAGAGGCCCCAAAAGATCTGACCCTTGCCTGCCTCTCCAACCACAGTTAACTATTCAAGCCTCTCTTCATGATGCCTCCATCCCAAAGCTCTTCTTTGCTCCAGGCCTTTCTGTGCTGTTCCTCCACTGGAACTGCTCTTTCCCTAACTTTCACAGGACAGACTCACTTTCTTCCTTCAGTCTCAGTTTAAACATCATCTCCTCAGGAGGCCTTTCACTATTCTTAAAATTACTTCTTTTTATACTCTCTCATGGCACTCCGTTATTTCCTTCATGGGGCTTTTTCCAATTTTCAGTGATATGTTTGTGTTTATTTGTTTAATGTCTGTTTTTCCCCTCCAGATTGTTCAAGCAGAAACCTTGTCTGCACTGTGTACTCAGGGCCTAGGACAGTAATTTTCACATAGTAGACACTCAATAAATTTTGACTGAATGAATGAAGGGAGGGAGATCTAGGCTGGTCTTCTTGAAGTTCTGGGCAACTCGTCTCTCAGTGTTGGAAGGTCAAGTGTCAGTGTTCAGACAAGTCATCAGAGGGGAGATTATGGGCAAGTTTTGCAGCAGACAGTCACAGGAAGGACTTGTTCTGTCGGGAGAGAAATCTTTTCTAAAAAGTAGGGAAGTGTTCTGTAAAATTACAGATTTTACTTGGCAGGTAGTACAATGTATTTACCAAGAGCTCAGGCTTTTTGACTCAAATACTATATTAATTTGAGTCCTCAAAGAAGCAGACGCCAAGAAGAGATTAAAGTTCAAGAGATTTATTGGGGAAAAACACCTGTGATGGAAATTGGGGAAAGAGCCAGGGGAAGTGGGAGAGCTCTCAGATCACAATGCTAGTCTGATCTTCATAAAGGAGAGATGGTAGGCAGGAAGTTTGGGTAAGAAGAATCTTAGACTGCAGTGCAGTTCTGAGAAAGTTTTGGCAAAATTTATGGTCAGTCTTCAAGCTCAAGTGGGCCATGCAGTGTCACATCTTACAGAAATGGGCTTGCTTTAGCAGTGTAACTGCACTGGGTCTTTAGCTGAGAGCAGTCCTTGGGAGGTAAGGTATCGCTGCACATGTGGTGGTGGACTCAGAGCACAGCTATTGGTGACATGGGTCAAAAATGGACAATAATAGGAGATCCAAGAGGCCCGATCTTTGATGGCCAGCAGAGCTTGATATGCAGTTGTTAAAAAATTGGTAGTAGCAGTATAATTTGCTTTAGAGTTTGCTCTGTTTTTATTATGACAAAACACTAACCGTCTACATTTCTCATTGGTCTGCAATTATATTTTAGCTTCTAGTCTTGTGAATTTCTTTCTTCTTCTTTTAAACTTATTAAATTAGTACATGAATACATGCTCATTATAAATCATTTAGACCATAAAGAAGTATATTAAGTATAAGGCAAAGTCTCTTTTTGTTCCCTTTCCCAACACCACCAATCTACTTACTTTCTAAAGTAGTAACCACTATTAACATTTGCTGTATTACTTTCCAGACTTTTCCATATCACTTATTTATATTCATACATATACTTACAAACATACACATATTAATATACACAAACATACCCACTTATATACATAAATACACACAAGCATACACACAATTATACAATTTTGTTTGTATAAACACAGGCTTGTGTTATATGTATTATTCCATATCTTGGTTTTTCTTGTAACAATTTTTCTTAGGAGAACTTTCCCTGTTGAAACATATAATGGCTATTTTCAGACTTTTATGAGTGAGAATCAGCTGAGGTACAAATTAAAAATGTAAGTCCCATGAATTCAGTAGGTCTGGGATGAGGCTCAGGAATTCGTATAGCAAAAACCCCGATGATTCTGATGCAGGTGATTATTGGATCAGGTTAGTTTCAGAAAGACTAGTAGAAGTTTCTCTCATTCTTTCTATGGCTGTATCATATTCTATAGTGTATGTGTTTCATGATTTATCCATTTCTTTATTGATGAACGGTTAGATTGTTAGTTTTTCACTTTTACAAATGAAGACTACAATGAATATTCACTTTCTAGTAGCATTAAGTATACAATCTAAGTATACATTAAAAAGTCCTATGTAAGGGTGGGATATTTGTTTTTATTGCAATTGACACCTAGGAAGGGTTTGGTCAATTGTTTAATGTTCTATTTAGCACACATTTATCCATGATTGTCAAGACGTTAATTTTGAGTCATATTATAAATGTGTAAGCTGGCATTTTAAAATCATCTGACTACCCAAAAGATACGTGTCAAATGATTTCTGTTGTTACAGCCTTGGCCACTGTCTCTGGAGACTTTTTGATTTTGCCATAGTTATTCTAATAATTAACAAGAATACTTTCCCTAAAACTGGGCCTAAGGAGAAAGGAAACATTTTGGGAAATGTTTATCATAATTCTAATTTGAGTTTAGGGCAGTCTGTTTTTAGAAATGACTGCTGACAAAGATTGAAACCACAAATAGAGGTTAAATCAGATCCATAAGTCAATGCCAGAAGGCTTCGAGAATGTATAGAAATCATCATTGTTTTTTCAATTTGTTGTTATCTTTAAACCAAAAAATTCAAGTTTCACAGCAGTAGGCAAAATACTAAGAAATTCTGTTTACCAAAAAGAAATTCTCAGTCTCTGGCATTGAACTCCCTTGGAGAAATATGGCTCTTCCCTGAGATTTCTAACGCTCCCACAGTCTTTTTAACTGGTGGCAATCTTCTCTCCCTCTGCACCTCATATCACTGGGCCCGGAGCCGGGGAGGTAACTTCATTGATCATCATTTCTGCTTCTAGGCCATTCTCCCATTCTCCATGCCTCTTCCCTAAACTCCAGCTTTGAATTTCATGCACCAGACTGTAATGTCCATTATCTTTCTTTTTTACAATGCTCACAATCCTGTTATCTCTCTTGTAGTCTTTTCTACAGACTCCTGGGTTGTATCTCCTCATTCCTTAAAGATATTAGCTTCTGGCCAACTGCCATTCTCCCTATACTACCATTGTCATCATTCTGGTTATTTCGATATCCTCAGAGATGAGCCTTTAAACACCCTGGTATATTCCAATGACTGCTCTTATTCTGCCTTAGCCATCCACCCCTTGGTCATACCCTATGTTTTTTTTTTTTTTTTAAAGATTTTATTTTTTTCCTTTTTCTCCTCAAAGCCCCGCAGTACATAGTTGTATATTCTTCGTTGTGGGTCCTTCTAGTTGCGGCATGTGGGATGCTGCCTCAGCGTGGTTTGATGAGCAGTGCCATGTCCGCGCCCAGGATTCGAACCAACGAAACACTGGGCCGCCTGCAGCGGAGCGCGCGAACTTAACCACTCGGCCACGGGGTCAGCCCCGGTCATACCCTATGTTTTGTCAGTAAGATTTTCTCAGCCTCACGATTATCTCAGTGTTAATCTCTCATTCTTATTACCAATTCTTATCTTTCCCATTTACTCCCTGCAGTAACATTAGTCCAACAGTCCTTTAACCCATGTGGGTCAGGGGTCCATGAGTGGCTTAGCTGAATTCTCTGCAATAGAAATGGTTCTCTGCAATAAAAATGTCAGCTGAGGATGTGGTCTCATCTAAGGTTTAATTGGGGAAGGATTCCCTTGCTCGTTCATGTGGTTGTGGGCAGCACTCAGTTCCTTCCGGGCTGTTGGACTGAGTTTCTTGATGGCTATCAACTTGAGGCTGCCCTCATCTCCTTGCCACATGGCCTTCTTCATAGGCAGTTCATAGTATGGCACAAGCTTATTCACAAGACAGAGTATCCTTGAAGGCAGGTATTATGATCTTATGTAATGTAATCATGTACATCCAGTCACCTTTGCCTACTCTTTTGGCAAGGAGCAAGTCATAAATTCTGTCCACATTTAAGAAGAAGGTATTACACAAGAGCATGAGTACCAGGAGGCAGGGATTATGAGGGCCAACTTATGATCTGTCTGTCACAGGCCTGTTGTGCATCTGTCTTTGTCATTCTCGCCCACATTAACATATAATGACACCGTTCAGTGTATTATCATCAAACTAAAGGGACAGCACTCTGAAGTTTATAAACTATAACTATGTGGGTTATAAGCATCCAGGATCAATCGCAATACTACCAAATTCCCTTTTTTTTAAAAAAAATTTATTTCTTCTTTTTCTCCCCAAAGCCCCCCGGTACAGAGTTGTGTATTTTTAGTTGCAGGTCCTTCTAGTTGTGGCGTGTGGGATGCCTCCCCAGCATGGCCTGAGGAGTGGTGCCATGTCCGCGCCCAGGACTTGAACCGGCAAAACCCTGGGCTGCTGAAGCAGAGTGCACAAAGTTAACCACTTGGCCACGGGGTCGGCCCCCAAAAATCCCTTTTTAAAATGAAATACTGTCCTTTTTAGGATTAGGCCAATACTTTTAATATTTTTTCTATTTATTGATTCATTTTGTTTTTTTAAGCTTTACTGAGATATTATTGTTGTATAACATATGTAAGTTTAAGTTGTACAACATGAGATTTAATATGTATATATTGCAAGATGATTAGCTTGATAACATAAGTTAACACCTCCATCCCCTCACAAAATTACCATTATTTTTTGGTGATGATAAAATTTGAGAACCATCCTCTGAACTCCTTTCAAGTATATAATACAGTATTGTTCATTATAGTCACCATGCTGTACATTAAATCTCTAGAACTTATTCATCTTATAGCTGGAAGTTTGTACATATTGACCAATATGTCCTCATTTCCCTACCACTCAGCCCCTGACAACCACCATTCTATTTTCTATTTCTCTAAGTTCGGCTTTTTTAGATTCCACATTAAAGTGAGAGCATGCATTGTTTGTCTTTCTCTGTATGACTTATTTCACTTAGTGTAAAGCCCTCAAGGAAGGTCCAGCTATATAGTCACAAAAGGCAGGATTTCCTTCTTTTTGTGGCTGAATAATATTCCATAGTATGTATGTATGTATGTGTGTGTGTTTGTGTAAAAGCACCTCTTCTTTATCCATTCATCTGTCAATGGGCACTTGGGGTTATTTCCACATCTTGGCTATTGTGAATAATGCTACAATGAAAATGGGAGTGCAAATAAAGATAGTGTTTTCATTTTCTTTGGATATATACCCAAAAGTAGGATTACTGGATATGGCACTTCTATTTTTAACTTCTTGAGGAACCTCCATACTACTTTTTTATAGCAGTTATACCAATTAAAATTCCAACTCACAGTGTACAAGAGTTCCCTTTTCTCCACATCCTTGCCAGCACTTATCAGTTGTCTTTTGGTTAATAGCCATTTTAATAGGTGTGAGATGATATCTTGTTGTGGTTCTCATTTGTATCCCCCTGATGATTGTGCTGTTGAGCATCTTTTCATGTAACTGTTGGCCATTTGGATGTCTTCTTTGGAAAAATCTCTATTCAATCCCTCTGCCTATTTTTTAATCTGATTGTGTGGTTTTTTTTTTTTTTTTTTTGCTATAACTCTGATGATCTTTTGTATTTCTGTGGTATCAGTTGTAATGTCTCCTCTTTTTTTTCTGATTATTGAGGTAAAAATGGTTTATAATATTGTGTAATTTCAGGTGTACAATGTTATTTATCAGTTTCTTTTTAAACTGCATTGTGCTCACCACCAATCGTCAAATTTTTATCCGTCACCATACGTATGTGCCCCTTTACCCCTTTCGCCCACCTCCCAACCCTCTTGCCCTCTGGTAACCATTAATCTGTTCTCTTTATTCATGTGTTTATCTTCCACATATGAATGAAATCATGCAGTGTTTGTCTTTCTGTGTTATTTCACTTAACATCATACCTTCAACATCCATCTGTGTTGTTGCAAATGGGATGTTTCTGTCTTTTTTTAAGGCTGAGTATATTCCATTGTATACATATACCACATCTTCTTTATCCATTCATCAGTTGATGGGCACTTGGGTTACTTCCAGGTCTTGGCTATTGTGAATAATGCTGCAATGAAAAAGGGGTGCATAAATCTCTTTGAATTGTTGATTTCAAGTTCTTTGGATAAATACCCAGTACTGGGATATCTGGGTCATATGATAGTTCTATTTTTAGTTTTTTGAGGAATCTCCATACTGTTTTCCATAGTGGCTGCACCAGTTTGCATTCTCACCAGCAGGGTATGAGGGTTCCCCTCTCTCCACATCCTCTCCAACATTTGTTATTTTTTCTTAGTAATTATAGCCATTGTAACAGGTATAAGGTGATAGCTCATTGTAGTTTTAATTTGCATTTCCCTAATGATTCGTGATGTTGGCCATTTGTATATCTTCTTTGGAAAAATGTCTGTTCATATCCTCTGCCCATTTTTTGATAGAGTTGTTTGTTTTTTTTGTTGTTGAGTTGTATAAGTTCTTTATATATTTTGAAAATGAACCCCTAGTCGGATATATAATTTGCAAATATTTTCTCCCAGTTGATGGGTTGTCTTTTTTTAAAACTTTTTTTATTGTGGTCTAAATAGTTTATAACATTGTGAAATTTCAGTTGTGCCTTAATATTTGTTAAACACCATATAAATGTGCCCCTGCACCCCTTGTGCCCACCCTCATCCCCCTTCCCCTTGGTAACCACTAAAGTGTTGTCTTTGTCCGTAAGTTTGTTTATATTCCACAGATGAGTGAAATCATATGGTGTTTGTCTTTCTCTGTCTGGCTTATTTCGCTTAACATCATGCCCTCAAGGTCCATCCATGTGGTTGCGAATGGGACGGTTATGACTTTTTTTGTGGCTGAGTTGTATTTGTGTATATATATATATACACCACATCTTCTTTATCCAATCATTGGTTCTTGGGCACTTGCGTTGCTTCCACCCTTGGCTATTGTGAATAATGCTGCAGTGAACATAGGGGTGCTTAAGTCTCTTTGTATTGTTGATTTCAAGTTCTTTGGATAAATACGCAGTAGTGGGATAGCTGGGTCATATGGTAATTCTGTTTTTAGTTTTTTGTTAAATCTCCATACTGTTTTTCCAAAGTGGCTGCACTAGTTTGCCTTCCCACCAGCAGTGGATGAGGGTTCCCTTTTTTCCACAACCTCTCCAACATTTGTTATTTTTTGTCTTGGTGATGATATGCATTCTAACAGGCATAGTGTAGTTTTGATTTGCATCTCCCTGATGATTAGTGATGTTGAACATCTTTTCATGTACCTATTGGCCATCTGTATATCTTCTTTGGAAAAATGTCTGTTCATATCCTCTGCCCACTTTTTGATTGGATTGTTTATTTTTTTGTAGTTCAGTTGTGTGAGCTCTTTATATATTATGGAGATTAACCCCTTATCAGATATATGATTTACAAATATATTCTCCCAGTTGGTGGGTTGTTTTTTCATTTTGATCTTGGTTTCCTTTGCCTTCCAGAAGCTCTTTAGTCTGACGAAGTCCCAATTGTTTATTTTTTCTTTTGTTTCCCTTGTCTGAGTGGATATCATATTTGTAAACATCCTTTTAAGGCTGATGTCAAAGAGTGTCCTGCCTGTATTTTCTTCTAGAAGTTTCATGGTTTCAGGTCTTACCTTCAAGTCTTTGATCCATTTTGAGTCTATTTTTGTGTATGGAGAAAGATAATGATCTACTTTCATTCCTCTGCATGTGACTGTCCAGTTTTCCCAGCACCATTTGTTGAAGAGGCCTTCCTTTCTCCATTGTGTGTTCTTGGTTCCTTTGTCAAAGATTAGTTGTCCATATATGTGTGGTTTTATTTCTGGGCTTTCAATTCTGTTCCATTGATCTGTGTGTCTGTTTTTGTACCTGTACCATGCTGTTTTGATTACTATAGCTTTATAATATGTTTTGAGGTCAGGGATTGTGATGCCTCCAGCTGTGTTCTTTTTTCTCAGGATTGCTTTGGCTATTCAGGGTCTTTTGTTGCCCCATATGAATTTTAAGATTCTTTGTTCTATTTCTGTGAAGAATGTCATTGGGATTCTGATTGGGATTACATTGAATTTGTAGATTGCTTTAGGTAATATGGCCATTTTAAGTATGTTTATTCTTCCAATCCATATACATGGAATATCTTTCCATTTCTTTATGTCATTATCAATTTCTTTCAGTAGTGTCTTATACTTTTCCTTGTATAGGTCTTTCACCTCCTTGGTTGAATTTATTCCTAGATATTTTATTCCTTTTGTTATGATTGTAAATGTGTTTGTATTCTTGAGTTCTTGTTCTGTTAGTTTGTTATTAGAGGATAGAAATGCCACTGATTTTTGTAAGTTGACTTTGTATCCTGCAACTTTGCTGTAGTTATCGATTATATCTAATAGTTTTCTGATGGATGCTTTAGGGTTTGTTTTTTTAATTTTTTACTGAGTTAATGATAGGTTACAATCTTGTGAAATTTCAGTTGTATATTATTGTCTGTCAGTCATGTTGTAGGTGCAACCCTTCACCCTTTGTGCCCACGCCCCACCCCCCTTTCCCCTGGTAGCCACTAATCTGTTCTCTTTGTCCACATGTTTAAATTCCTCATATGAGTGAAGTCATACAGAGGTTGTCCTTCTCTATCTGGCTTATTTCACTTAACATAATTCCCTCAAGGTCCGTCCATGTTGTTGCAAATGGGGCAATTTTGTTCTTTTTTATGGCTGAGTAGTATTCCATTGTATATATATACCACATCTTCTTTATCCAATCATCTCTTGAGGGACACTTAGGTTGCTTCCACATCTTGGCTATTGTAAATAATGCTGCAATGAACACTGGGGTGCATGGGACTTTTGGAATTGCTGACTTCAAGCTCTTTGGATGGATACCCAGTAGTGGGATAGCTGGATCATAGGGTATTTCTATTTTTAATTTTTTGAGGAATCTCCATACTGTTTTCCATAGTGGCTGCACCAGTTTGCATTCCCACCAGCAGTGTATGAGCGTTCCTTTTTCTCCACAACTTCTCCAACATTTGTTACTTTTTGTTTCGGTTATTTTTGTCATTTTAATGGGTGTAAGGTGATATCTTAGTGTAGTTTTGATTTGCATTTCCCTAATGATCATTGATGATGAACATCTTTTCATGTGCCTATTGGCCATCCATATATCTTCTTTCAAGAAATGTCTGTTCATGTCTCCTGCCCATTTTTGGATCGGGTTATTTAATTTTTTGTTGTTGAGTTGTGTGAGTTGTTTATATATTACGGATATTAAGCCTTTATCGGACATATTACTTGCAAATAATTTTTTCCCAGTTAGTAGGTTGTTTTTTTGTTTCAGTCCTGTTTTCATTTGCCTTGAAGAAGCTCTTTAGTCTAATGAAGTCCCATTTGTTTATTCTTTCTATTGTTTCCCTTGTCTGAGAAGACATGGTGTCTGAAAATATTCTTTTAATACTGATGTCAAAGAGTGTACTGCCTACGTTTTCTTCTGGAAGGCTTATGGTTTCAGGTCTCAGCTTTAGGTCTTTGATCCATTTTGAGTTTATTTTGGTGAATGGTGAAAAAGAATGGTCAATTTTCATTCTTTTACATGTGACTTTCCAGTTTTCCCAGAACCATTTGTTGAAAAGACTTTCTTTTCTCCATTCTATGCCCTCTGCTCCTTTGTTGAAGATTAGCTGTCCATAGATATATGGTTTTATTTTTGCACTTTCAATTCTGTTCCATTGATCTGTGCACCTGTTTTTGTACCAGTACCATGCTGTTTTGATTACTGTAGCTTTGTAGTATGTTTTGAAGTCAGGGATTGTGATGCCTCCAGCTGTGTTGTTTTTTCTCAGGATTGTTTAGCAATTGGGGGTCTTATGTTGTCCCATATGAATTTTAGGATTCTTTGTTCTATTTCTGTATAGAATGTCATTGGGATTCTGATTGGGATGGCATGAATCTGTAGATTGCTTTAGGTAGAATGGACGTTTTAACTATGTTTATTCTTCTAATCCATGTACATGGAATGCCTTTCCATCTCTTTATGTAGTCATCCATTTCTTTCAGATAAGCCTTGTAATTTTCATTATATAGGTCTTTCACTTCCTTAGTTAAATTCACCCCGAGGTATTTTATTCTTTTTGTAGCGATTGTGAATGGTATTGTGTTCTTGAGTTCTTTTTCTGTTAGTTCGTTATTAGAGTATAGAAATGCTTCTGATTTATGTAAATTGGTCTTATACCCTGCAACTTTGCTGTAATTGTTGATTATTTCTAAAAGTTTTCCAATAGATTCTTTGGGGTTTTCTATATATAAGATCATGTCATCTGCAAACAATGAGAGTTTCACTTCTTCCCTTCCTATTTGGATTCCTTTTATTCCTTTTTCTTGCGTGATTGCTCTGGCCAGGACCTCCAGTACTATGTTAAATAAGAGTGGTGATACAGGGCATCTTTGTCTTGTTCCTGTTTTCAGGGGGATGGCGCTCAGTTTTTGTTCATTGAGTATGATGTTGGCTGTGGGTTTGTCATATATGGCCTTTATTATGTTGACGTAGTTCCCTTCTATCTCCATTTTGTTCAGAGTTTTTATCATAAATGGCTGTTGGATCTTGTCAAATGCTTTCTCTGTATGTATTGAGATGATCATGTGGTTTTTATTTCTCAGTTTGTTGATGTGGTGTATCACATTCATTGACTTGCAGATGTTGAACCATCCCTGTGTCCCTGGTATGAATCCCACTTGATCATGATGTATGATCCTTTTGTTGAATTCTGGTATTCGGGTTGCCAAAATTTTGTTGAGAATTTTTGCATCGATGTTCATCAGCAATATTGGCATGTGGTTCTCCTTTTTCGTGCTGTCCTTGTCAAGCTTTGGTATCAGCGTGATGTTGGCCTTGTAGAATGTGTTAGGAAGTCTTCCATCCTTCCTAATTTTTTGGAATAGCTTGAAAAGGATCGGTATTAAATCGTCTCTGAAAGTTAGGTAGAATTCCCCAGGAAAGCCATCTGGTCCTGGGGTTTTATTCTTTGGGATGCTTTTGATTGCTGTTTCAATCTCTTTCCTTGTGATTGGTCTATTCATATTGTCTGTTTCTTCTTGACTCAGCTCTGGGAGGTCGTACAAGTCTAAGAATTTATCCATTTCCTCTAGGTTATCCATTTTGTTGGCATATAGTTTTTCATAGTATTCTCTTATAATCCATTCTACTTCTGTGATGTCTCCTGTTATTTCTCCTCTTTTATTTCTGATTTTGTTTGTATGAGCTTTCTCTCTTTTTTTCCTTTGTAATTCTGGCTAGGGGTTTGTCAATTTTATTTATCTCCTCAAGGAATCAGCTCTTTGATCCTTTCTACTGCCTTTTTCATTCCAATAGCATTTATTTCTGCTCTGAATTTTATTATTTCTCTCTTTCTGCTGTCTTTGGTCTTTGTTTCTTCTTTTTCTAATTCAGTTAGGTGTAATTTGAGATTGCTTATTTGGGGTTTTTCTTGTTAAGTTGTGCCTATATTGTAATGAATTATCCTCTTAATACAGCTTTTTCTGCATCCCATATGAGTTGGTATGGTATATTATCATTTTCATTTGTCTCCAATACTTTTTGATTTCTCCTTTAATGTCTTTGATGATCCATTGCTCATTCAATAGTATGTGTTTTAGTCTCCACATCTTTGTTCCTTTCTTAGCTTTTTTCTTGTAATTAATTTCCAGCTTTATACCATTATGATGAGAAAAGATGCTCTTTATTATTTTAATTTTCTTAAATTTATTGATGCTTGCCTTGTTTCCCAACATATGGGCTATCCTTAAGAATGTTCTGTGCACACTTGAGTAGAATGTATATTCTCCTGTTTTTGGATGGAGTGTTCCATACATGTCTATTAAGTCCAGCTGGTTTAGCTTTTCCTTTAATTCCACTGTTTCCTTGTTGATTTTGTGTCTAGATGATCTTTGCATGGATGTGAGTGGGGTGTTGAGGTCCCCTACTATTATTGTGTTATTTTTAATATCTCCTTTTATGTTTGCTAATAGTTGCTTTGTGAACTTTGGTGCTCCTGTGTTGCATGCATACATGTTTATAAACGTTATTTCTTCTTGATGGAATGTCCCTTTGATCATTATATACTGCCCCCTTTGTCTCTCTTTACCTGTCTTATCTTGAAATCTACTTTGTCTGATATAAGTATTGTGACATCTGCTTTCTCTTGTTTGCTGTCAGCTTGGAGTATTTTCTTCCACCCCTTCACTTTGAGCCTATGTTTGTCATTGGAGCTGAGAAGTGTTTCCTGGAGGCAACAAATTGTTGGGTCTTGTTCTTTAATCCATCCATCAGTCTGTGTCTTTTTATTGGAGAATTTGATCCATTTACATTTCGGGTGATTATTGATGTATGAGGGCTTAATGTTGTCATTATATCACTCATTTTCTGTTTTTTCTGCATTTCCTTTGTTTCTTGTCCTGTGTGTTTTGGTCTACCCATTCAATTACATATATTTTTATGATGTGTTTCTTTGTTTTTTCCTTATTTATTTTTTGTGTCTCTGTTCTGCTTTTTTTGTTTAGTGTTTATCCTGACGTTTCTATTCAGAATCTTGTGTATAAGATAGTCCATTTTCTGATGGCCTCTTATTTCCTTAATCTAAACTGATTCAGTTCCTTTCCTCCTCCCCTCCTAAGTTGTTTTTCTCATATCTTATTCCACCTTGTGTTGTGAGTTTGTAGTTAAAGTGAGAAGATTGTCTTTGTTTTTGGTGTTTTCCTTCCCTTTAGCCTAATGCTATAGTTGAATATTTTGCTATCCTACTCTGATTCTGTCTACTTATTTATATGCTTACTCTGTGTTTTGTGACCCCTTTCTCCCTTTTTTTCTCTTTTTCAGGTATGAGGGCCTTCTTGAGGATTTCTTGTAAAGGGGGTGTCTCATGCCTGCGAAGTCCCTTAGCTTGTGTTTGTCTGGGAAAGATTTAGTTTCTCCCTCATATCTGAAGGATACTTTTTGTGGATAGAGTATTCTTGGCTGAAGATTCTTGTCTTTTAAAGTTTTGAATATGTCATTCCATTCTCTCCTAGCTTGTAATTTTTCTGCAGGGAAATCTGCTGAAAGCCTGATAGGGATTCCTTTGTACATTATTTTCTTCTGCCTTACTGCCCTTTGTATTCTTTCTTTGTCATTCATTTTTGCCAGTTTTACTACTATCTGCCTTGCAGTAAGTCTTTTTACATTGACAAATCTAGGAGATCTGGAAGCTTGTTCCATACATATTTCCCTCTCTTTCCCTAGATTTCGGAACTTCTCTGCTATTATTTCTTTGAACATGCTTTCTGCTCTATTCTGCTTTTCTTCACCTTCTTGAATACCTATAAATCTTAGGTTGCATTTCCTCATTGAGTCAGATATTTGTCAGAGACTTTCTGCATTTCTTTGTAGTCTTAGTTCTCTCTGCTCTTCTGTCTGGAGCATTTCAACATGTCTGTCTTTGATTATGCTGATATGCTCCTCTATGATGTCCACATGAGCATTCAGGGAATTGGTAATTTGTTTTATCTCTTCCATTGTGTCTTTCATTTCTAATATTTCTGATTTATTCTTATCTATACTCTCAATCTCTTTTGTGATGTAGCTCCTGAACTTCTCTGCATACTCTTGAATTGTTTGTCTACATACTCTTTTACCTCTTCGAGTTTTTTGATGATAGCTATTTTGAATTCATTGTCATTTAGCTTACATATTTTTGTGTCCTAAGGACTGAGTTCTGGGTGCTTGTCATTTTCTCTCTGGTCTGGAGATATGATGTAGTGTCTGATGTTGGAAAGTTGGGTCTTTCTCATTCTGATATTATTTAATTGCAGTTGCTGCCTATCACCCCTGGGTGGGAGTTGAGGGCTGTGTATTCTGAACTCTCCTCTTCAGCTGATATCCCAGGCAGTGGAGCCACTGAGCATGGGGTGGGTGGGGGGAAGGGCACTTTCTCCTGAGTGAGCTCAGGGATTTCTCAATCAGCTCTTGCTATCTGGTCTCCTGGGATCTTGTCTTGATGAGGTCACCACCTGTGAAACCTTTTGCTCTGTAGAGGGCTTCCCTCTAGGCTGCAAGGGCCCTAGGGAGTCCTTGTTTATCCCATGAATGAGTGACCCTTCCCCTGCTCCTTCCCTCAGGGATTCTCCCATGGTTGCAATCGCAGTTATTAGGAGAGGGAGCGAAGTTCTCTCTTACCCTGTTCCAGCTCCTCCAAGGGGGTCTCCAGCCTCTCTGCCCTCTGTCGTGTGGCTGCATGTCTCTCTGAGGTTTTTGTGTTGTTAGGATGTCTTCTTTTGGAGTATGGATGCCCCTTTTTGTTGTATGTTTGAAGGGAGACATTCCTGGGCAAGTTCACTCTGCCATGCTGCTGATGTCATTCCCTCTCTATTTCTTCTTGATTCAGTTTTTGAAGTTTGTATGATTCTAAGAATTTACCCATTTCCTCTAGATTATCCAGCTTGTTGGCATGTAGCTTTTTGTACTATTCTCTTATAATTTGTTTTTCTGAGATGTCTGTTGTAATTTCTCCTATTTCATTTCTGATTTTATTTATTTGAGCCTTCTCTCTTTTTTTCTTGGTGAGTCTAGCTAAAGGTTTGTCAATTTTCTTTGTCTCTTCAAAGAACGAACTCTTGGTTTCTTTGATTTTCTTCCTGTTGTTATTTTAGTCTCTATTTCATTTATGTCTGCTCTGATTTTTATTATTTCCTTCCTTCTGCTGATTTTGGGCTTTGTTTGTTCTTCTTTTCCCAGTACCTTTATTGCACTGTTATATTGTTTATTTGTGATTATTTTTGTTTCCTGGGGTAGGTCTGAATTGCCATAAGCTTCCCTCTTAGAACTGCTTTTGCTGTATCCCACAGATTTTTGCATGTCGTATTTTCATTTTCATTTGTCTCCAGGAATTTTTTGATTTCTCCTTTGATTTCTTCATTGATCCAATCATTGTTCAGTAGCATTTTGTTTATTCTCCACATTTTTGTGGCTTTTCTGATTCTCTTCCAGTAGTTGATTTCTAGTTTCACACCTTTCTGGTCAGAAAAGATGCATGGTAATATTTTGATCTTAAATTTATTGAGACTTGTTTTTTGGCCTAATATGTGATCAATCCTGGAGAATGTTCCATGTGCACTTGAATGTGTATTCTGTGGTTTTTGGATGGAATGTTCTATATATATCTACTTAGTCCATTGGGTCAAATGTATCATTTAAGGCCAGTGTTTCCTTATTGATCTTCTGTTTGGATGATCTATCCATTGGTGTAAGTGGAGTGTTAAAGTCCCCTACTATTATTGTGTATATTTCTCCTTTTATGTCTGTTAATAATTTATTTATATATTTAGGTGCTTCTATGTTGGGTGCATAGATATTTACAAGTATTGTATCTTCTTGTTGGCTTGTTCCCTTTGTCATTATGTAGTGCCCTTGTTTGTCTCTTGTTACAGTTTTTGTTTCTAAGTCTACTTTGCTACCCTTGCTTTCTTTTCTTTGCCATTTGCATGAAATACCTTTTTCCATCCTTTCACTTTCAGTTTTTGAGTGTCTTTAGGTCTGAAGT
The DNA here is from genome assembly GCF_021613505.1 of Equus quagga. Classification (NCBI taxonomy): domain Eukaryota; kingdom Metazoa; phylum Chordata; class Mammalia; order Perissodactyla; family Equidae; genus Equus; species Equus quagga. Next base: position 47,128,896 of record NC_060282.1, read on the forward strand.
GTGCCTCTTGTATGCAGCATATATATGGGTATTGCTTTTTTAAATCTAATTGGCCACCCTATGCCTTTTGTCTGGAGCATTTAGTCCATTGATATTTAAAGTAGCTATTGATAAATATGTAGTTATTGCCATTTTGTTACTTTTTTCCTGGGTGTTTTAGTAGTTCTTCTTTGTTCCTTTCCTTTTCTCTTGCTCTCTTCCCTTGTGGTTTGATGTTTTTCTTTAGTAATATGTTTGATTTCTTTTGTCTTGCTTATTTGCTTACTTATTATAGGTTTCTGATTTGTGATTACCATGAGGATCTTATATAATATTCTATGTATATAACAGTCTATGTTGAGTTGATAAACTGTTTAACTTGACCTCTTTCTAAAAGCTCTTTTTTCACTTCCCTCCTCCCCCATTTTATGTTTTTGAAATCATATCTAATCTCTTGTTTTGTGTGTGTCTATCCATTACCCTCTTATCATTGAAGCAGATCATTTTAGTACTTTTATCTTTTAACTTTCATATTTTCTTCACAGGTGGTTAATCTGCTACCTTTACTATATTTTTACCTTTACCAGTGATTTTATTTCCTGCTTCTTTTTGGAGTTTCTTTTGATAATTTTTAAATTCCTATTTGTGGTGATTGCTTTCCCACTTAAATAAGTCCGTTCAGCATTTCTTGTAGAACTGGTTTCTTTGTGATAAAGTCCTTTAATTTTTGCTTGTCTGGGAATCTCTTTATCTCTCCTTCCATTCTGAATGACAACCTTGATGGATAGAGTATTCTTGGCTTGGCTGTAGGTTTTTTTCCTTTTAGCACTTTAAATATGCCATGCCATTCTCTTCTTGCCTGTAGGGTTTTGGCTTTGAAGTCTGCTGATAGCCTTATGGGCTTTGCTTTGTTTGTCACTTGTTGCCTTTTTCTTGCTGCTTTTACAATTCTCTCTCTCTCTTTTTTGTTTTTTTGAGGAAGATGAGCCCTGAGCTAACATCTGCTGCCAACTCTCCTCTTTTTGCTGAGGAAGACTGGCCCTGAGCTAACATCTGTGCCCATCTTCCTCTACTTTATATGTGGGACACCTACCACAGCATGGCTTGCCAAGCAATGCCATGTCTGCACCCAGGATCTAAACTGGCAAACCCTGGGCCACTGAAGAAAAACGTGCAAACTTAACTGCTGTGCCACTGGTCTGGCCCCAGGATTGTCTCTTTATCTTTAATTTTGGTAATTTTAATTATAATGTGTCCTGGTGTGGGCCTCTTTGGGCTTATCTTGTTTTGAGCTCTCTGTGCTCCCTGTACTTGGATGTCTGTTTCTTTCCTTATGTTATGAAAATTTTTGGCTATTATTTCTTCAAATAAATTTTCTGCCACTTAGTCTCTCTCTTCTCCTTCTGGGACACCTATAATACAAATGTAAGTGTGTTTGTTCCCTTACACTGTTCTCATTCTTATTCTTTTTTCTGTTCAGCTTGGGTGATTTCCTCTAGTCTTTCGTCTAGCTTGCAGATCTGTTCTTCAGTATCCTCTACTCTACTATTGAGACCCTCTAGTGAATTTTCCATTTCCAGTATTGTATTCTTCATTTATGATTGGTTCATTTTCATATTTTCCAGTTCTTTGTTGATGAGCTCACTGTGTTCATCCAGTCTTCTCCAAATATCTGTGAGCATCCTTATGAGTTTTGTTTGAACTCTTTGTCAGATAGGTCACTTGTTTCTGTTTCCTTTAGCCCTTTTTCTGGGGTTTTGTCCTGTCCCCTTGCTTGAGATGTATTGCTTTGTCTCCTCATTATGCCTCTTTCTCTGTGCTTATATCTAGTAGTAGGTGAGTTGGCTATGTCTCCTGATCTTGGAGAAGTGTCCTTATGTGAGAGATACCTTTTTATGCCCAGCAGTGTGCTTCCCTCTCATCACAAGTCCAAGTGATCCAGGAATGAGCCCTTTGTGGGCTACTTGTGTCCTTCTGCTGTTGCAGGGTTGCTCTTAACGCAGGTACCCAGGGTGTCTAGTCTTTCCTTCGCTGGCCAGCTGTTTGTAAATCTGGTTTGGGGAGCCTCAGCACCACTGGCTACAATATCTAACTACGCACTCCTCTTGCAGTTTGCCTCCTAATTGGGTAGGTACATGGTGTAGCTAGTTGCTAGGCTCAGGGGCTTACAGTTGCTATAAGCCTCAGGCCTACAAGGCTGTTGTCAGTTCTCTTAGTGGTGCAGCTGAGTGGCCTGGCCCTAGGCACAGGAGCACTCAATTGTTTCAGGTTTTAGAAGGTGGGGCTGATCCTTTTTATGGCTATTTGTGAAGCACAGGTCTTCTGCCACTGATAATCCTCACCCCCCCAGAAGACCACACACACCATCAAGACAGTCCTGGTCCATGCACACTTCCCAACCCCCTGGAGCACACCCCAATGCCCCACTGCAGAGGCCCCCACCTCTCCACCAATGCCCCCCACAGTTCACATGGTCCTCACACAGGCTCTGCCACACACAGGTGGACACACACACCTGCCTGTAGAGGATCAAAGCACTCAGTCAGTGCAGGCTGACAAGTAGCCTGAGGTCTTGCTGTTGGGCGAGGCCAGTCCCTAGGGTGGGCTCCCTGCCCTCGATGAATTGGATTAAATCTACTCTCTAGTGGGTGTGACAGACCCCTGGGCTAAGAGGCCAGGGGATGAATTTCAATGGCATCTGCTGGGGTCTGTGTCAGCACATCTGGTGTAGGTCACCACAAAGACCACCACCAATGTCTCAGTCTCCAGAAAAGTCTCTCCTATCACTGAGACTCACTCAGAGCCCACCAGGTGAGTCTCTTTTCACCAAAGGACTCTCAGCCTTCTTTCTGGTGATTTTAGTTTGCTGAGACTGGTGAGTTTGTTGATGGGCCCTTTAAGACCAAGGTCTTTTTGGCTTTTGTCCAATAGCTTTTCTGGGGATATCCCTGCTGCATTGAATAACCAGTGAAACCAGATAGTAAGACCCTCAGTCAGTTGTGCTGAGTCTGAAGGATGCTTATAGAAGTATTGGCTCCTGCTCCAGACCTCACTCCTCCAGGGAAGGCTGCGTACCTTAGGGTGCCTCCCACGTGGCCAGCTGAGAAATGCCACCACTCCTGAAGGTGGCTTTTTTTTCTCTTCAGAAGGAATTTCTGCCTCTTCTGCCTTAGTTAGGACTGTCCCTTGTGGGGGTTCTTTTTAGCCAGTTTTCAGTTTTCTATCCAGGGTAATTTTTCCAAAAATAGTTGTAACCTGGTTATGTTCGTGGGAAGAGATGAGTTCAGAGTCTGCTTACGCCACCATCTTGACGAGATCTTGGCTTTTTTCTTTTTTATATATTTTATAATTTTCTTCTTCCTGTTTGTGGTCTTCTCTTTCCCACTTAAATAAGTCCTTGTAGCATTTCTTGTAAAACTGGTTTCTTGGTGATAAACTCTTGTAATTTTTGCTTGTCTGGGAAACTCTCTACCTCCTTCCATTCCAAATGACAAACTTGCTGGGTAGAGTATTCTTTGCTGTAGGTTTTTTCCTTTCAGCACTTTAAATATATTATGCCTCTCCCTTCTAGCCTGTCATTTCTGTTAAGAAGTCAGCTGACAGCCTTATGCATTTTCCTTTGTATGTCTCTTGTTGCCTTTCTCTTGTGGCTTTTAGGATTCTCTCTTTATCTTTAATTTTGGATATTTTAATTATAATGTGTCTTGATGTGGGCCTCTTGGGTTTATCTTGTTTGTTGCTCTCTGTGCTTCCTGTAGTTGGATATCTGTTTCCTTCCTTAGGTTAGGAAAGTTTTCAGCTATTATTTCTTCAAATAGATTCTCTGTCCCTTTTTCTTTCTTTTCACCTTCTGGGACACCTATAATGTGAGTGTTAGTGCACTAGATGTTGTCCCAGAGTTTCCGTAGACTGTTTCCATTATTTTTAATTGTTTTTCCTTTTATCTGTTCAGCTTGGGTGATTTCCTCTAGTCTCTTGTCTGGCTCACTGAATCGTTCTTGTGTTTCATCTACTCTCCTATTGAGTCTTTCTGGTGAATTTTTCATTTCCAGTATTTGATTCTTCACAGCTTACTGGTTCTTTTTTATATTTTCCAGTTCTCTCTTGACATTCTCACTGTGTTCATCCATTCTTTCCCCAAGATCAGTAAGCATCCTTATGACTTTTTCTTTGAACTCATTGTCAGGTAGATTATTTATTTCTGTTTCATTTAGTTCTTTTTCTGGGGTTTTGTCCTGTTTCCTTGCTTGGAATGTATTCCTTTGCCTCCTCATTCTGCCTCTTTCTCTGTGTTTATGTCTATGTATTAAGTGGGTCAGCTATGTCTCCTTATCTTGGAGAAGTGGCCTTATGTAAGAGAAGCATTTTGAGGTCCAGCAGTGTGCTTCCCTATCACCACCAGTTCCAAATGTTCCAGGAGTCACCCCTGTGTGGGCTACATGTGCCCTTCTGTTGTGGCAGGGTTGCTCTTGCTGCAGGTGCCAAGGGAGTCTAGGCTGTCCCCCTGACTGGCTGGTTGTAATGCTCAGCTGCATGTGGCTGCTATGGACTCTTTGGTCACTTTATGAGCTGTGGGGAGCCCCAGCACAGTTGGTTGCAAGGTCTAATAACACATTCCTGTTGCGGTCTTCCTGTTAAGTGAATAGGTCCCAAGCATGGGTGGTTGCTAGGCTCAGGGGCTTACAATTTCTGTGCTCCTCTGGCCTTCAAGGGAGTCATCAACTCTTTCAGGATTTCAGCTGTGTGGGGCTGGCCTCAGGCATTGGAACACTCAATTTTTTCAGGCTTTGGAAGGTGGGGCTGATCCCCTCTGTGGCTCTTTGTGAAGTACAGGTCTTCTGCTGCTGATAAGCCCCATGGCCCAAAGGTCCACACAAACAATCAACACATTCCTGGCCCATGTACATGTCCCAATCCCCTGGAGAATACTCAGTTTCCCCACTGCAGAGGTCCCCCCAGGCTCCACCAATGCCCTACCCCCTCCACCTGCTCCTCCTGCACACCCTGCCCCGCAGATGCTTACCCACTTGCCTGCCTGCAGAGGACTCAAGAACCCAGTCTATGCAGCCTGAAAATTTGCCTGAGGGCTTGCTGTTAGTTGGAGACTGTTCCTATCATGGGCTGCCTTCCCTAGCTGAGCTGGATTAATTCGATGCTCTAGGTGCAGGGCAGACCCTGGGCAATCAGGTTAGTGAAAGAACTCCAATGGTGTCTGCCAGTGTATGTGTCAGCACACCTGCGCTAGGTCACAATGGCTGTTGCCAATGTCTCATTCCCTGGAGAGGTCTCACCTTTCATCAAGATGCCCCCAGAGCCTGTCAAGTGATTCTCTTTTCACCAAAGGGCTGTGCACCTTTCTTGTGATTTTAGTTTGCTTTCTGAAATTCGTGAACTTGTTCATAGGTTTGAGAGTTGAGAGTTGGCTTTTTCCTCTTATGTTTGATACGTTTTCTTAGGGGTGTTCACTATTGTAGTTAATAGCCAGCAAAGCCAGATATTATGACACTCATCTCAGTTGTACTGAGACTGAAGGATGCTTATAGCAGTAATGCTCCCCTGCTCAGATCCCCTGCTCCTCCAGGGACAGCTGCGTACTTTCAGATTTCTCCTGGCTGGCTGTGAAGCACCATGGCTTGCAGAGGTGGCTTTTTTCTCCACAGAACAGAATTTCTGCCTCTACCACCTCAGTCAGGACTGTCCTTTGTTCCAGGGGTTCTTTTTATCCAGTTTTCAGTCCTTTCTCAGGGGTAGTTGCTTCAAGACTAGTTGTAATTCGGTTGTTTGTGTGAGGAAGTGAGTTCGGAGTCCACCTACGCCACCATTTTGACACCAACATCTGTTGATTGATTTTTGAATTTGTCTATTTTTTGTTACCATAATCAATGATGCTGAGAGCTTTCTTGTCAATATCTCCAGTTGTACATACGTAAGAGTTGTTCTGTGCTATTTAGGAGTGGAATTACCAGATTATAGTTTATGTACATCTTCAACTTTCCCTAACAATGCTTACCTGTTGTACAAATGGTTTACCAATTTACACTCACACCTGTAATAGAAGAGTCTATTTCTTTTTATAGCAGAAGTTTCCCAAGAGTCAGCTTTAAAAGACTTTACCTCATCAGAGGGATGATAATGATTGGAATCAGTCACTTCAAAAATGAAATGATTTAGAGTGGAAAATGACAGCTTGAGTAAATCTTTCTGGCAAGTGGGTAAATTTAAAATAAGTGTATTTTAAGATTATAAACATTGAGAGAGTTTAATTAAAGTTCAGATGAGATTACAGAAAAAACGTTTAGGAATTAAAATGTCCCTTTCATGTCCAATACCAATTACTTCTTCTCTCCCATTTTTAATTTATCATCCTACTTCTGTTGTATTGATAGTGCTGCTACGATTTTTTACTTGGTGGTTATTTTCAACTGAAGGGGATAAGTTTTCCAAGCAGTAAACTTACAAATGTTAGGTCCAGTTCACTCTTTATGTTAATCAATGGGGTTTCTAAGCCCATGATGAGTACTGAATTGAGAGATAAGGGAGATTTTGAATCTCTAGACAAGAATAATCTAGAACTTGAAAAATACAGTAAATTTATTAAGAAGGTCATGGTCTATTTTATTATCTTCTTCACAAGAACACTTTGTGTTTCAAATTAAGTATCAAAATTTATGGTAGATGTCAGAGATATTTAGAACAAGTTGGGGAATTTTTCTTAAAGTTTTGCTCTCCACACTTTTGAGACTAATGGTTGTATTGACATGAATTATATTGGAAATCACCTGGAATTTAAATTTTTAATTTTACTTATTAGATGTCTGTGAAAATATATTTATTTCACCTTATTATCTATCTAGTTCTTCACTATAATCATTCATATGCGTTAGCTAAATTTAAAAAAAATTCCTTCTTGTCACCTGTTATCTGACTGTTTTAAGTTCTTTTCTTGGGTTGGTAGAGAAAGAGAGAGAGAGGACATGAGAGGGAGAGAGAGAACATGGGAGAGAGAAAGAGACAGAGAGATGGAACCAAGGAGGGAGGAAAAGAGAGAGAAGAGCAGGGAGAAAGAGAGGCAGATATACTAGATGGTGAAGAGGGACAGAGTGGTCAGTGGTAATAATGAATTGTAATCTATACCAGAGAGGTTTCTAATCACAAGCCAAAATGTAGTAAGATCTTTTCAGCCTATGTATATGACTGTGCTCTTCCATAGAGGAAAGGCAGGAGTCAGGATTATTCATTGGTATATGTCTTAGACCAAGTTCTCTAGAAAAAAGAATACAGGGCAAAATTTGCATGCTCATGCTTTCTTTGGGCCTTCAATCCCAGGGCAGTAAGAGTGAAGGAAAAGAGGCAGGGGAGGAAGGAGAGAAAATCAAGGTAGTGTGCTGATTACATCTTTATAGGTAACATAGTCAGTTGTTTAGTCAGGACATTTCCAGAGAGGTCATCTGGAATCACTTTGTCTTAGAAAAATCCATTGGAATTGAAAGACGGGAAGGGAGAGGAATTTATCCATTTGCTTGTCATCTCCTGACTCTCATTGGTTAATGTATTTCCTCAAGGGCACTTAACTATTCTTCCTTTATAGATTGTATTAGCCTACCTTGTGAGCAGCCATTGGAGAAGTCAGATCTCATGCCCTGTGGTGAGTGCTCCATCTGAACCTGGAAGTGGTGGGAAAAGCCAGAGTCTTTGTGGGTTGGGTTAGGTTAGGCATGGACACAGGTTGAACTGGCATCTAAGTTCACACCAGGAAGTGGTTGGGAACAACCAGCAGTTTTAAGAGAGAGGTTGACTCTGCAGCTTTGGGCCTGCTGTAAGAATAAATATCCTCAGTGGGATGAAATAGCCCAGTTACTGTACCTTTAGACTATTTATGTGGGAGAGGCTGGATTGGCTCCTTGAGTGGCCTTGCAGTTGCCCCAGTTAACTCACTGTCCAAACCGTCTCAAGAAAATTTGATTCAAGATCCCCTCTGCTTCTCTTCTTCTGCACAACTGTCAGATAAAGATGTGTTTGTGCAAATTTTTATGAAGTGACTCTCTCTTCTTCAGAGGAGAGAGTTGGAATAATAGAGTAAGAAGAGAGACAAGCAGCAGAGGGGAAATGGGCCATTGAAGCATAAATTTAATTTTTAATTAAAGTGCATGTCTCTCATATTGTGGATATTCTTGGTTAGGAGGAAACACTCAGTAACCAAGGAGGGGTAGAGCTCTGGTTGGATAAGTCTCAAAAACTTACTTGGTTATAAGAACACAAGACAACAAGGTACAGGCCAATGTGGCTTAAACTGCCAGTGCAGTCAGGGAGCTCATTGTGTGGGAGGCCCTGCTCAGCAGGCTTTGGCAGGGTGAGGTTCTGGGTGCTGGTATGAAGTCTGGCAGGACCATTCATGATTTATTCATAGTAGATACCATGGACACAGGAGCAGGATCCAGTCCTCAGGATTCTAGGCCAGGTGGAAGAGAATGCCAGGTAAGATTCCAATCTCTAGTTGAGGACTATGGTGGGGCAGCAGAGAGACAACCAAATAAGGGTTTCTGTGAACTGAGCCAAATATTAGGCTGATGATTGAAGATAAGCAAGTGTGCATGATGGTCCTCCAGAGGCCCTATGGACATCCTGGCTCATTTAGGCATACTACACACTAGATGTGCTTAGAAAATGAGGTTTTCCAACAAAGCAAGATTAGAAAACGAGAAGGAAATGACATAGTTATTGAAAATATGCATATTATATTCTGTTGCTTAAAACATTCTCTTGGGTATGTTATAAGAAGTTGATATTTCTTTTGTGTAAGTTGATCTCTGAAGACCTTAAGAAAATCAGGATTGCATATTTCAAAAGCACATGGACTCTGTTTTAAAGAGATTTATTTTTTGAAGGTACCTATCCTATTCTTTTAAAATTTTGCTTTTAATGTTCAGAGATTATTTTTCTCATCTGCTCTGGAAATATTTAATATGAATAACTTAATCATAATCTCAATCAGCTGTTTTCATTTATTCTATATATTACATATTTCAAGGGTGAAAATTTTGCTTGCATAAAGACCCCATAGAGCACCTAAATATATAAGCAAATATTAACAGACCTAAAGGGAGAAATAGACAGCATTATAATAATACTAGGGAACTTTAAAATCCTACTTACATCAATGGATAAATTATCCAGACAGAAAAATCAATGAGGAAACATCAGCCTTAAATGACACTGTAGACCAGGTGGAGTTAGTAGATATATACAGAACATTCCATCCAAAACTGCAGAATACACATTCTTCTCAAGTGTACATGGGACATTCTCCAGGATAGACCACATATTTGGCCATAAAGTCATAAATTTAAGATTATTGAAATTAAATTGAGCATCTTTTCTCACCACAATGGTATGAAACTAGAAATCAGTAACAAGAAAACTGGAAAATTTACAATCATAAGGAGATTAAACCATGCCACTGAACAATCAATGAGTCAATGAAGATATTAAAGGAGAGATAAAAACATACTTTGAGACTAATGAAAATGGTAATATCACATACAAAAATTTATAGAATGCAGCAAAAGCTATTCTAAGAGGGAAGTTCATAGTGGTAAATGCCTACCTCAAGAAATAAGAAAAACTCAAAAAATGTCACTTTACATCTCAAGGAACTAGGCAAAGAAGAACAAAGACCAAGTTAGTAGAAGAAAGGGAACAAGAAAGATCAGAGTGGAAATAAATGATATAGAGACTATAAAGACAATAGAAAAGATCAAGGAAACTAAGAGCTGGTTCTTTGAAAAGATAAATCAAATTGACAAACTTTTAGCTAGACTCACCAAGAAAAAAAGAGAGGGCTCAAATAAATAGAATCAGAAATGAAAGAGTAGACATTACAACTGATACCACAGAAATACAAAGGATCATAAGATCAAAGGATCAAAAGATCATACTATGAACAATTATATGCTAACAAATTGGACAACATAGATGAAATGGATAAGTTCCTAGAAACATACAAGTTTCTGAGACAGTCATGAAGAAATAGAAAATCTGAACAGACTGATTAGTAGTAAGAAGATTGAATCAGTAATCAAGAGCTTCCCAACAAACAAAAGTCTAGGAACAGACAATTCCACCAAACATTCAAAGAAGAATTAATATCAATCCTTCTCAAACTCTTCCAAAAAACTTAAGAGGAAGGAACACATCCAAACTCATTTTATGAGGTCAGCATTATCCTGACACCAAAACCAGACAAGGACACCACAAGAAAAGAAAATTGCAGGCCAATATTCCTGATGAACGTAGATACAAAAATCCTCAACAGAATGTTAGCAAACTGATTTCAGCAATACGTTATAAAGATCATATACCATGATCAAGTGGGATTTATTCCAGTGATAGAAGGATGGTTCAACATCTGCAAAACAATGTGATATGCCACGTTAATAAACTGAAGGATTAAAATCATACAATCATCTCAATAGATACAGATAAACATTTGACAAGATTCCACATCCTTTTATGATTAAAAACCTCTCAACAAATTGGGTATAGATAGAACATTCTTCAATGTGATAAAGGCTATATATGACATACTAACAGCTAACATTAGAGGAAAACTTTTCCTCTAAGATCAGGAACAAGATAAGGTTGTTCACTCTTGTCATTTTTATCAACATAGTATTGGAAGTCCTAGCCAGTGCAATTAAGCAAGAAAAAGAAATAAAAGGCATACAAACTGGAAAAGAAGATGTAAAACTGTCACTGTTTGCAGATAACATGATATTATATATAGAAAACCCTAAACACACCACCAAAAATTGTTAGAACTAATAAATGAATTAAATAAATTTGAAGGATACAAAATCAATATACAAAAATCCTTTGTGTTTCTATACACTAACAACAAACTATGAGAAAGAGAAATTAAGAAGACAATCCTATTTACAATTGCATCTACACAAATAAAATACCTAGGAATAAATTTAATCAAGGAGGTTAAATACCTGTACAATGAAAACTATAAGACATTGATGAAGGAAATTGAAGACACGAATAAATGGAAAAATCATGGATTGAAAGGATTAATATTGTTAAAATATCCATACTACCCAAAGCAATCTATAAATTCATAGTAATCTCTATCAAAATTTCAATGGTATTTTTCACAGAAATAGAACACACAATTCTAAAATGTATATGGAGCCACAAGAGACCCCAAATAGCCCAAGCAATCTTGAGACAGAAGAACAAAGCTGGAGGCATCATGCCCCTGATTTAAAACTATATTACAAAGCTATAGTAATCAAAACAGTATGACATAGCATAAAAACAGATACACAGATCAGTGGAACTAAATGGAGATCCCAGAAATAAACCAATGCATATCTGGTCAATTAATTTACAACAAAGGAGACAAGAATATACAATGTGGAAATTACAGTCTCTTCAATAAATGCTGTTGGGGAAACTGTACAGCCACATGTAAAAGAATGAAATGGGATTACTATCTTACACCATAGACAAAAATTAACTCAAAATGGATTAAAGACTTGAATGTAAGATCTGAAACCATAAAACCCCTAGGAGAAAACATAGGCAGTAAGCTCCTTGACATCGGTCTGGTGATAATGTTTTTGGATCTGAATCCAAAAACAAAGGCAACAAAACCAAAAGTAAACCAGTGAGAGTTCATCAAAGTAAACAGCTTCTGCACAGCAAAGATAATCATCAACAAATTGAAAAGGTAACCTACTAATTGGGAGAAAATAATATTTTCAAATCGTCTATCTCATAAGGGGTTAATATCCAAAATATATAAAGAACTCATACAGTTCAATAGCATAAAAACAAACAACCCAATTAAAAATTGGGCAGAGGATCTGAATAGACATTCTCCCAAAGATGACATATAGATGGTAAACAGGCACATGAAAAGATACTCAACATGACTTAATTATTAGGGAAATGGAAATCAAAACCACAATGAGCTATCACCTCATATCTGTTAAAATGGCTATTATCAAAACGACAAGAAATAAAAAGTATAGACAAGGATGTGGAGAAAAGGGAACGCTTGTGCACTGTTGGTGGGAATGTAAATTGGTGCAGCCACAATGGTAAACAGTATGGAGGTTCCTCAAAAAATTAGAGCTACCATATGATCTAGCAATTACATTTCTGGATATTTATCTGAAGCAAATGAAAACACTAACTCAAAAAGATATATGCACCCCCATGTTCATTGCAGTATTATTTTCAATAGGCAAGATATGGAAACAACCTAAGTGCCCACTGATGGATGAATGTATAAGGAAGATGTGGTTTATATATACAATGGGATACTATTCCATCATATAAAGAAAATGAAATCATGCTGTTTGTGACAACCTGGATGGACCTTTAGGGTGTTATGCGAAGTGAAGTTTCAGACAGAGAAAGACAAATATCATATGATTTCACTTATATGTGGAATCTAAAAACCAAAACAAATAAACAAAAAAACACAAGCTCTTAGATGCAGGGAACAGATTGGTGGTTGCCAGGGGTGTGGGAAGGAGTAGGCAAAAGGGGCGAAATGGGTGAAAAGGTACAAATTTCCAGCTATAAAATAAATGTCACGGTGACTATGGTTAATAATACTGTATTGCATATTTGAAAGTTGCTGAGAGAGTAGATCTTAAAAGTCTTCATCACAAGAAAAAAATTTTATGTAATTATGTATGGCGATGGATGTTAACTAGACTTACTGTGTTGATCATGCCACAATGTACACAAATATTGAATCATTATGTTGTATACCTGAAACTAGAATTGTCGTATGTCAAATCTACCTCAGTAAAAATAAAGGATGAAAAAAACCCATGGAAGTAGAATGGGCCAAATACTTTTTAAAGCCCCATTTAACTAATTAAAGCACATTATTTACAAAATATTTTGGTTCTTGATTTAGTTTAATTTTATTGATTGGTTTTACGTTATTGAAGACATTTAAAGTTTCTTTTAGGAGGGAACCATATGGTGACATAGGAGGCTCCTGAACATCCTTTCCACAGGTATACTGAGCGTATAACTACATGCAGAGCAGTTTCCTCTGAGAGAAGACACTTCAGAAGTTCATTCATGACTTCAAAGGATTTACCAAGGATGAAAAGGTTGCAAAAATCAACAAGCCTGTGGCTGAGGTGGTAAACAACTTTAACTTGGGTGTGGGTGAGGATGACATTGAAGAACTCCAAGCAGTAGTTCCTGAAGAATTGACTAATGAGGAGTGTTGGAACTGGAACAGGAATGCAGAGATGAAGAAGAGGCAAGAGAGAAGGAAACCACAGGAGAAGAAAAAGAAGAACCCCTAAGAAAATTCACAGTGAAGGGTTTAGCAGAAGCTTTTACATACCTCAATAAGCTCCTTAAAATGTTTGAAAACATGGACCCCAACACCAAAAGGTTTTCAGTAATAGAGAAGGATACTCATGGAGTGTTACTAGCTTATAAGCAAACCTATGATGGAAAAAAGAAACAAACCAAGCAAACTACCATGGACCTATTTCTGAAAAGAATGGCACCTCCTCAAAAAGAGCTTCTGGCAGGTCCTTCAGGAGGTATTCCAGAAGAAGGCATTGTTATCATAGGAGATGACAGCTCCGTGCATATTACTGCCCCTGAAGACTTCCTGTAGGACAAGATGTGGGAGTGGAAGACAGTGATATTGATGATCTGACCCTGTGTAGGCCTAGGCTAATGTTGTGTTTGTATCTTAGTTTTTAACAAAAAAATTTAAAAAGTAAAAGAAAATTTTTAAATAACAAAAGCTTATAGAATAAAGATATATAGAAAATATTTTTGTATGGCTGTACTGCGTATTTGTGTTTTAAGCTAAGTGTTATTACAAAAGAGTCCAAAAGTAAAGTTTATAGAGTAAAAATGTTATAGTCAGCCAAGGTTAATTTGTTATTGAAGAAAGAAAAATATTTCTTTTATAAATTTAGTGTAGTCTCAGTGTTCACTGTTTATAGTCTACAGTAGTGCACAGTCATGTCCTAGGCCTTCACATTCACCCATCAGCCACTGACTCACCCAGAGCAACTTCCAGTCCTCCAAGCTCAATTCATGGTAAGTGCCCTGTACAGGTATACCATTTTTTTTAAACTCTTTATTGAGATTATGATAGTTTACAACCTTGTGAAATTTCAGTTGTACATTATTGTCACTTATGTTGTAGGTACACCACTTCACCCTTTGTGCCCACACCCCCTTGCCCCTGGTAACCACTAATCTGTTCTGTTCATTTACATGCAACTCTAGGCAGAAGTCCAATTTCATTTTGTTCTGTAAAGGTACGATAGAGATAGAGTGCATGAGAAGTCTCCAGGCAGCGATATAGCAGAAAGCAAGACAAAGCAATTTTTTGTTATTGCTCTTAGCTTGATCTGTAGAAGCTTCATGATTCCAAAGCCAAATTGCCACCAAAACACCTGGTCCCCAGCCATGGCTCTACCATTTATATTCATATGTGTGTTTCACCTTGGGCAAGTTACTTGATCCCTCTGGACTACAGTTTTCTTGTACATAAAATGGGGACAATGATAGCAACCACATAGTGATATTGCAAGAATTAAATCAGCCAATATACCAAAAAAAAAAAACACTTACTACAACATATGGAGGCTTTAATTATAATTCCAAAATGTCTTTGTCAACATATGGAGGCTTTAATTATAATTCCAAAATGTCTTTGTCAGAGAGATGGGGTTAATATTTGTCCTTGCAGCAATCTTCTAACAACATCAAAGGCCTAAGCAGTCAATGCTTTTAAAATTATATTGTATCATTCAGCAGTTTGTGCACTGCCCCTTTGAACATAGAGATCCCTTCACACTGTTCCCTTAGACATAATAGCCTAATACATTATTTTTGTGTACTGATTTGCAATGAAAACCAACTTGACATACTGTATTAGTTTCTTATTGTTCTTGTGAAAAAATTACCAGAAACTTAGTGACTTAACATGAATTTATTGTCTTACAGTTCTGAAGTTCAGAAGTCTGATGTCAGTTTCACTGGGCTAAAGTCAAGGGGTCACAAGTCTGGTTCCTTCTGGAGGCTCTGAAGGAAGAATCCCCCTTCTTGCCTTTTTTCAGCTTCTAGTGGCTGCCTCTATTCCTTGGCTTCTGACCCTTTCCTCTGTCTTCAAAGTGTGTCACTCCAACTCTGCTTCTGTCATCACAGGGCCTTCTCTGCTGACTGAGTATTCCTGTGTCCCTCTTAGAAGAATGTTTGTGATTATATTGAGCCCACCCTGGGAAATTAGGATAATTTCCCTATTTCAAGATTCCTGTCTTGATCACATCCACAAAGTACCTTTCGCCGTGTAAGGTAAAATTCACAGATTCTAGAAATTAGGACATTGAGGGCTATTCTTAAGTCTACCACAGATACATTATTTTATTTTATTTTCATGTCAGGATGAAGTAGGCTGTCTCCATTTTAGGACATCCAGCTGTGGCTTACAGAGGTTAAGTGACTCAACAATACTAGTTACAGTGCAGAGCTAGTAAGACTTCAATTTACTTTTTGTAAATTCAGGAGGACTTGATCGAAACGTTTGGTTAATAATGATATCACTTTTTACAATACTTTACAAAACAGCTGGCAACATGCTATCTTTTTTAGTTCTTCAAACAGTCTTATAAGTTAGGTTTTATTTATAAGATTTAAGTTACTTATTCGGTATTTTTTTTTTCTGAGAATCTATAAAAGGCCAGGCCCTGTGCTAGTTGATGGGGATGTGGTAGAGATCGGAGATAGGCATGATCTTTACATTTGCACAGTTTATATTCTATTGAGGGAGATGGGCAAAAGCACAAATAAATTAAATAATTACAAATTACGATTAAATGCTGCAGGATATCGGATGAGGAAATGGAAGCTCAGAGTGGTGAAGTGATTCTCATAATATCATGCAAGAGTAAATGAAAGAACCAGGTCTTGAGTTTATTCTTTTTAAAACTTTTATTTCATCATCTTAGATTTTTGCATATATAAGGTATGCCCTGCATAGACAGCAATATTTTTTATCACCTAATTTGTCTTAAGACATAATAGAGTCTGTTCAATGGGGACTATTGTTCTCAGGGCTCCTGATTCAGAAAGTTTATGTTAATAGGCATTGTTGTAGTTGATTCACTTATGGTAACTGTGCTGCTAGTGTATCTCACTGTTCTGTTAAATCCTGGACAGACTGGGTTAGTATCAGAGTAAGTCTTTATTTTTTTTTCTTAGAATCAGGAACTCAATAGCGTCTACCTGTCACATAGAAGATCCATAGCTAAATTACTCACATAATGCTCACATAAGCAAATTTTTATGAATTGTGCTTTCTGAATGATTTATTACAGCTTTACAGCTTTTGCTATGATGTATTTTATCCACATTTAAAATTTTGTTTAAAATAACAGCAAGCTGGAATACAGCTCTGGTAGGAGGTACAGGTCATTTGGCTTAGAAGCCCATATTTAGTAAATTCTCCAATATGCATTCACCTTGTTTTTTAAACAGATCTTAGAATGAGCACTAAGTGAGTTCCTTGTGCTTGGGAATGATACTTTTTGTCGTGATTAACTGCTTCTGTTCAGATGAGGCTGAAAAGAGTTCAATACAACTGGTGATTCTCCATGTATTATTTACACAGCTCCAGTGGTCTTGGGTATGTGGCCACTGTTTGCAGAACTTTGCTTTGTTTGTTACTTTGTCTTTTTCACATTTTTGTTTGCAAAGAGTTGCCACTTTTCTGAGGGTTCTTCTTTGTGTTGGTCCATTTAAAATCTGGGCTCACTAAGTAAGTGCTGAGAATAGTCAGATGCAGTAGCAAGATAAATGACCTTAGAGAAGTCATAAAACACAACTACTTATGTACTATGACTTTAGGACTCTGGGGAAAGTCCCCAGCCCTCCAAAATACTCTTCCGCATGCTCACTGAAACCTGAAATTATTATAACAAGAGTGAAATTTTATTTCACATGGAGAAGAGCTATATCAGTTAGAAATGCTTTAGGCTTTAAGAAATTTCTTTACTAATCATGTGTTAAATAACAGGACTGTCACTTTCTTACATATCAAGAAGTACAACCATTTCTGGCACTGATTTGGTGGCTTAACAACGTCTGGCTCTGAATTGGTATCCCTTGTGATTTTCTTTGTTTTCTCCTCCTGATGGCAAGATAGCTACAGCAGCTCCAGGCATCACATCAAAAGCAAGAAACTCCTCCTATGCCTGCCTTATATGAAGGAGGAAAATATTCCCCAGAGGGCTTCCTTCCCCCGTTAGACTTCCCCTTATATCTTACTGTCCAGAACTTGTCATCTACATGCTTTAGACTAAAAGCCGGGTCCACCGTCTCTGAAATGAAGGGATACCTTGATACCTGAACAGAATCTCAATTCCGATAGCAAGAGGAGGGACTGGAGGTGCCTTTTGAAGAGGCAATAAACTGTCTGCCACATAAGTATGTGTATACACACATTTATGAAGATATATATACACACACACATATGTAGTACTCAAGAAATAAATTTTAGGGACCAGTCCCATGGCCGAGTGGTTAAGTTCATGTGCTCTGCCTCAGTGGCCCAGGGCTTTGTCAGTTCAGATCCTGGGCATGGACATGGCACCGCTCATCAAGCCATGCTGCAGTGGCATCCCATATAGCACAACCAGAAGGACCTACAACTAGAATATACAACTATGCACTGGGGGGCTTCAGGGAGAAGAAGAAGCAGCAGCAGCAAAGGAAGACTGGCAACAGATGTTAGCTCAGGTGCCAATCTTTAAAAAAAATAAATAAATTTTAGTTGAATGAATGAACGAGTAAACAAAAATTCAGTCTTCGAGAGATAACCTGCTGACTAAAATTTATTGAAAAATGTAAAAAAGGGGTACCATAATGAAATCCAAGGGCAGGTGTAATGAAGAGGTATGCTCCCTGATAGTATAAAATAAAGTGTGTTTGTGAGTGTGTGTGTGTAAATGTGTGCAGTGGTCACATAGAATAGAGACAGACAATAGACAACAGAAAAAGAAGGGGACAAGGGAAATTTAAAATAAGATTGATTTTTTAAACTTTGTGATTTTTCTCAAGGTAGCAGGAGATTAGGAGCAGTAGATGTGGGGAGCATGAATTTGGATATGACGTTGGAGTCAGGGATGCCCCATTGCATGACCCCTGACAGCACTATTTACATCATGTTCTATATAAATGCTACACTCTGGATTTGTGCAGTGCACACCCTATAGGCTGTATTCTGAGTCTGTGGAGAAAGGGAAGATCTTGAAAGTCCAGTTTAGGGCTTAAATTTGTCTTTCTGAGGTGGTTTCAAAATGGAACCTGCTAATTCTTTAGTATATTCTTTTGAGAAGTGAATGTGAAAATTAAGATTTCTACTTAAATTTGCTTTACTTAAAATGTGATACTGTTCTGTGACAAAACTACATAGATTGTCGTCTCAGAACTTTTTCCTCATGTTGTCTCTAATTGCTTCCTAAGTGGTCTAAGTATTCCCTTTTCAGGTAGATGGTAAGTTTTTGGGGAGCAGGTGATACATTTTCTACTTCATTTGTATCTTCCATGTTACTGAGCACAGTGTTACTTGCCTAGTTAGTCATTTTCTTTTGAATTTATTAGCTTTTTATCCTAAGACACTAAGAAAGAATGATTAACTTCTTTATTCTAGGATTATTAAGATGATTAATATAATTGATTTTGCCTGAATAAATTTTCTGACAAAACAAAACAAAAACAACCAAACCTCCTTTGAAAAACCTTTATCTATTGAGCCATTGTAGACATACATAAAAGATTTAAGACATAAATAAAATAGATTTCTCTAGAGGTTAAGATTCTTCTTAGGAGAAAGTCATGCTTGAAAGATGAACTAAACATTTTAGACTAATGGGGTTCCATTTTTCACATTTACATGTTACTTCTTCCTTAAATCTTCCAATTCCTTTCAAAGAGTAGTTTGTACATTGGACAATTTGCCTCAATATAACCCTGACCAAAAAAAAAAAAAAAAAAAAGGGAGAAAATAATTGGATTACAGTGTAAAAGTATTTGAAAGGGTTGACAAATATAGTAGGAAAGGTCTATTTAGATTGCAAAAGGGAATCAGAAGTTATTTACTATATTCTGATTTCACTAAAGAAGAAATTTAAAATTAATATTAAGGTATTTATTTTCCATGGGAATAATTAGAAGAGAGAATAGACTATCAGGAGGTGTCATTGAAGTAGGCAATTTGTCTAAATGAGAAGGAGTACACATAGTGTACTGAATACCCTGGGTAGGCATCCTGAATTGTCTGCATTTCCTACCAAGTGTCAGGAGGATGGGCAAAGCATATGGGAAATAATTTCCATCTTATATTTCTATGCATTTGGGAAAAATTAAGGAGCATTATTTCTCTAACAGCTGAAAAGTGATTACGGACCAACACATACTAAAGCTTAATCTTCATCATTACTTGGGATAGAATTCTTAGTAGATACACATTTTTTTTCAATGCTTCCATAATACACCTCACATCTCAGACCTGCCAAAAATGATATGATATTTACATCATATTTACTTAACAATAATGTCAGTAGCCATGTGAATTATAAAACAAGTCCCAGTGAGTTCCCTGGAAACCTTTTCAAGAAGATACAAAACTTCTTAGAAGCCTGAAAACCTTTTAGTCAGCATCTGGAATGTCAAGAAAAATGCCAAAATATTTCAAATATGACAACATCTATAGCATCCCTAAGAAGTAGTATGAAAACACAACCTGCAGGGCATTTCACTGTTGTCAGTTGCTAACAACATCTTTGCCAGAGGCCACTGGGTTACAGAGCTGCCACAGCAAGCTCTTAAAGAGGCAATTAATCTTTCGGATAAAATGGAGGCAATTGCATCTACCACACGCCTACCTTAGACAAGTTAATCAGATTCTCTATCATAGAATTTTCCCAAGGTGTTCCATAAGTTGTTCCTCAAAAAAAATGTTGTATGTGGTCATTCAGGTTTGGCATGTGTTGCATAGCATATCACAATGCATATTAAAGGCGCTGAGAAACAACTTTGACTTCACATAACAAGAGTCTCCCAAACTTTCCAAACCCCAGGGAGAGGTTCCTTTACCCATAAAACTAGTGTTTCTAGTCTGGAACAGTCTCTTTTTTTTTTTATTCTTCTCCCCAAAGCCCCCCAGTACATATTCTAGTTGTGAGTGCCCTGGTTGTGCTATGTGGGACGCCACCTCAGCATGGCCCAATGAGTGATGCTGTGTTTGCGCAAAGGATCTGAACCAGTGAAACCCTGGGCTGCCGAAGCCGAGCGCATGAACTCAACCATTCATCCACCAAGCTGGCCCTGGAACAGTCTTTGAGAATTGCTGCTATACTTTGTTCTTCTTTATGGTTACACCCTTAGTGGAACTGATTCCTAGAAGCATTTAAGCAAGTTTGGAAGTCTTAAGGTCTTGAGAATGTACTTAAAATCTTCCCAAAAAAGTTCTAAGCTTTGTTGTAATGGATGTTGGTGTTGGTTTGAGTTTAATATTCTTAACCATGATTAATAGGTTCCCTTCTACTTATAGTTGTAAAGAGGGTTTCAATGGAAATAGTTGTTTTAACAAATTTTCTTTTGTTAGTGAACAATTTTATTTGATTAATATTGATATATTTTCCTATTATTAAAGCATGTTTGCATTTCTGGGATAATAAATTCTAATTAGATTGGTTCTTTTTATTCATCAGCTTACCAGTATTTTACTTAGGATTTTGATGCCCCTAGTCCTATGTGAGTTTGGACTAGAGCAGTGACCTCTATGAGGCCACAATGTTAGGGTTGAGAAGTCACTCTGCAGAGAGCATCTCTGCTTTTATCTTCCTTATGAATTGGCCTACCACATAAGATTTCACATTAACAAGTTTCCTTGGCTATATAAATGGTCAAACAAACACAGGTTTATAGGAGTTTTTTTTTTCCCCTTTGTGCTTTTCATCTTTTGCTTTTAGGATTATTCTAGCTTCCAAATGAATTGGAAATTTTCCATCTTTTTTAATGCTTAGAAATAGTTGCCCTAATGTGGGGATTATGCTTCTTAATAGTTTTAAAGAACTCAGCAGGTAAATTCTCTAGGTTAGGAACCATTTAAAAAAGTAATTCCTCAGTAACTTTTTGATTTTTAAGGATTTTTACCTCTTCTTGAATCATTCCGTTATTCATATTTTCCCAGAAATAGCTCCACTTTACCGAAACCAGTGGTTCTCAAAGTGTAGTTTCCAGACCAGCAGCATCATTGTCACTTGGACACTTGTTAGAAATGAGAATTTTTGGGGACCACCCCAGAACTACTGAGTCATAAACTCTTATTTTAACAAGTTCTGCAGGTGATTATGATGCTTGTTAAAGTTCTAGATCTTCAAAATTATTGGATTAAATTCTACATCCATACCATATGTTTAAAAAATGATACCGCTCTTCTACATTTTCAGTTGTATCCTCTTTCTAATTCTTATTTTTTGGTCTTTTTTTGTGATTAGCCTGGTAGAAGTTTAATCTGTTTGTTTTTCAAATAATCAGCTCTGGGATTTGTTTGTCAACTGGCTTTATTACCTTATGCTACACATGAGAATCATTAAAACCAATACTAAATAAAGTTTAATGTAAGAAACCATGAATGTTACAATAATTTTCTATAATTATAGTAATTAAGGTCTTTAAAATTTCTAACTTTGAAACAAATGTTTTTATGTGCCATATTTTTAGTTCTAATATCTGGGACCCAGGTGAATAAATCCTGATACTCTGGACCATGCTACATAGAATAACCCACAGGAGAAGCAACTTAATTGCAAATTACTACTTATTGTTTGGAGAATCTTCTCCCATTGTTTCCAGTTTGGGTTTAGATACTTTGGAACGATTGTTGTTTTTTAGCGTCCACTGTGTCCTAAGTGAAATGGCAGTCACACAAACTTGTCGTAGTATCTCATTTCTGGTGCTGTTAAGAATGTCTACCTGTGTTTTTGTAATACCTCCCTGACTCCACTCACATATCAAATGAAATTATGCTATGTGACATAGGCTGTCTTTCAAATCAGACCATCACAAATGTACCACTATCCAAATCTGACAAAAATTTAGTTTTAGATTTAGTTTTTATTGTATGATATGATGAGAGGAAATAATCAATAATCAGAAACTTAACTTTATTTACAGTCTCTTTTATCTGTTTTCTAATTAATTGATTGTGGCTTTTCTTTTTATTATTTCCACTCTCTAGCTTTCCTTAGGGTTTCTTAGTGGCTCATTTCTCTAACTTTCTGAGATGAACACCAGTTTATCAATTTTCTTTCTCTCCTTATGTCTTTTAGCATCTTTTCCTTATCCTTCTATTATCATTGCATTTCAGTCATTTTTACTGTAAAGTTTTCTTTGGTTTTTAGAAGCTAAGTCTATTTGCATGCCAAGATTTCTTTTTTTAAAATAGCTTTATTGAGATATAATTTATGTACCCTACAATTTACCAATTTAAAGTGTACAATTCAGTGATATTTTTATATAGTCACAGTGTGTTGCATCCTAAGATTTCTGAATCTTCAGTGTAATCTTACTTTTTCCATGTTTTGCAGCATTGTTGCCAAACTTTCCTTCCTATGGTCTCTGATTACTAATTCTGGAAATAATGAGGGATTTATTTAGATACAGTGTTTCCAATAAACAGGGTAGCTGAGTTGCCCTTAAACCCTCTGTCCTTTTGTGTCCTGGCCAAATATCCTTCTGAGGTAAACATTGGAATGGCAGGTTTACATGCAAGGCTGTCAGCCCTGTTTCATTGTCCAGAAAACATTCATCTAATAAGACTCTTCTGAACTGTGGTAAGATCTTCAACTTATTGTGCCTAATTCTTAGACACTTGAGCCCATGGGATACATGGAAATCCATATCCCCAGCCAACATGCACTGCTATTGGATATTTCCTGTGTGACCCCATTTGAGATGGATTTGATATCCTATCCTGTGAATTGGGATAGATCACAAAAGAAATCCTTTTCCCAGACTTGTTTACCTTTCCTTGAGCCCCATCCTGATTTAGGAAGAGGGAAGAACGTCTCTTGCTGTAATGAGTTTACAAGATTTACGGTGACTAACCATCTCGGGATGCCCAGGGCTTCCAGTGCTTAATCTGGGAAAGTCCCAGATAAACCAGGATGAGTTGGTCACCCTAAGGGTAGCCATCACAAGGAAATACTCCAAGAAGGGTAGATCCTCCATAAGAGCACTTCATGCAGAAGCGAGAGCTTCTGCCATTGTCACTCTGCTCTCAGAGATGGCCACCTCTTGGCACCACAGCTCACAAGGTGGCCTTTACAGATACCACTGTACTTATGAATGGGGGGAGGAGAATAGGGAAGTTTTGAACTAGATGTGCAGACTATCTCCTCTCTCATAGAGGCTGTCAAAACACTTCCATCTTCTGGCAAAGCAGTAATATGCAGAGGTGCTGCTCCAGTTCCCAGGTCTTTTATAAGACCCTCTTCTTTAGGATGTGGAGCCAGGCAGCCTGGGCTGGAATCTTTGCTCTGCTGCCTAGTGGTGGTCTAACAGAGGACAAATTGCTAAACCTCTTCATGCATCAGTTTCCTCATATACAAATAGGAATAGTAATAGCTCCTACCTGTAAAGCAATTAGAATAGTGCCTGGCATATAGTAAGTACTCAATACTTACTGTTAGCTGTTAGTAGTTATTATTTTTTTCTACTTAAATCATACATGTAGAGCTGCTTGGTTTGGCTTTCCATTCATCCTTTGATCCCAGGTTCATGGTTCTGTGCTCAGTGAAGACTTTTTGAAGTTTATAGCTTTTGTTTGGATAAGCACAGCACCTCACGGTTGTAACTGGTCTTGAACTTTGTATTTTTAAAGTTCTTTTAGGATCTCAAAGCTTGCTTATTGCTTTGCTATGGATGTTAGTTGGGGGTTCACATAAATCCTTTCTGCCATGGAGTCTCCCATGAAATCTTGCCTTTTCAAAGCTTCTGTTTTTCATCAGTCTTGGGTAATTTATGCTACTTTCATGTCAGTATCTTTTCCCAACACCTTTGTCTGAGCTTTCTTTTTCTCTAAAATTCATATGCTAGTCTCAGCTTTGGCTGCAGCAGAGAACAAATAGGAAAAAACCCAAAAGGCTAGGGTTGAAAACATCTACTTCTGAAAAATGCGTGAAGTGAACCAAACCAAAAGCCTTCACACTCAAACTCTTCCTACACCAAGGCCAGCCTGCCCTGGCGGCAGAACCGAATTATTACCCAGACCAGTTTCTGCTTGCTTCATGTGAGATGTTTCCAATAAGATGTGGAGCTTCATTCTTAGCTGCAGTGTCCTGAAGCTCTGGCTCTCAGAATGGATTCCTTTTCCTTTTAATTCCAGATGAGTAGTGTGGGCAGAGATCAAAATCTTCTCCAATTCAAGGCCTTTGCCCTTCATGTGGAATTTTGCTCATAAGAAGGGCAGTTTCTGTTTGAGGATCCCTTTGTGAGCCTGCCTTTTCCCTGCACACATTCTCATTATGTTCTATTGATTGACACCAGGTGTTAGTCACCTCCAAAGAGGGAGAGAACAGTTGGGATCCTGAATCTCTGAGTCACATGTCCTGTCTTGCCACCTTCTGCAGCACTGGAACCTGAGGAAGAGGTTAATTGTTAGCCGTTTCTTCAGAGAGAGGTAGCTGGGACTTTACTCTCCTGACTTGGCAACCTACCATGGCTGAAGCCATCCCCCTTGAGTTTCTGAAGATTATTTGCATAGAAGAAAGATTAGGCAAAATTACCTTTTCTTACTTGCAAGATCTTTGGCCTCAAGTCCTTATCTGTTATTTCCCCTGGAGATTTCTCCTTTTGCCAGGTTAGACGTGGGTCATGGCCTCTACTACTCCACACTGAGGCAAGAACTTCCAAACTTCATTGTTCCTTCTATTGACAATTCCATTCTCTAACAACAGGTCTCAATGTTCTTAGTGTTGACTCAGATCAGTGCTTGAATTCACCTAGAGTGTATTTTCCGAAATGTGTTCTGAGGAACATTAATCCTGAGAGATCCCTAAAAAGTGTTTCATGATGGCATGTTTAGGAGGTGCAGCATGCTATAGTCCTTTTAATACACTTAAACTGTATCTTGTGGAACTAGTGTTTCACATAAGATACTTTGGAAAATGTTGAAGTAAGTAAATTAACATATATCCATTTAAAAGAATGAGTTGCTTGTGTATTTCTTGGTAATAAAAGTGTTCAATATGGAGGAAAAATGGTTATAAAATAGTATGTATGGTCTGATCCCATTTCATAAAGAAATAAAGAAAGGAAAAGGTTTATAGGTATATAAAAATGCCTGGAATATAATATATGTTACTAAGCACTTGTCTCTGGGTGATGAGTTCATTAGTCATCTTTTCTTTTGGTAAGCTGTATTTTCTAATAGTGAATGCATATTACATGGATGTAATGAAATAATATTAAATTTTCCAAAAGAATGCTTTATTTAGCTGCAATAGCTTTCTTTCCATTTCATTTTTAGATTTTAGCTAAATTATTCTCTCTCCTCCAAATTTTGCTCCACATTGAGAAATTTGAGTTTCTAGAAATGAGGAATAGTTTTCTCAGTCCACCCTGTTCTTTGTAGCCTCTGGGCATCAACTCTAGTTGATCTCTTTGCTTTTCCCTCTTTTTAGCAGAGTATTGGGAGTTATATGTGAGGGCCTTTGCTACACTCTAAGAAAGATGGTTAGGAGGAATTAAAATCTCCTAGCTTGGTTCTTTTTCTCTAATTTTATTCCATTTAGACCATAGCCCCCAAAGGAAATGGGAATTACCAGGAGTCACATGAAGACACTCTTCACTTTAATCCACAACAGATGACAATATCCTTTCTTACCTACAGCTAAACTTGGTGGGAAGCTTTTTTCTGCAGATTTATGCAGGCATAATTGTCAGTCCAAACACTGAGCTCTTGTGCCAATCTCATATTTGCATAAGGAATATTGAATAGCAACTCTTATGTGTATCTTTGCTTGTGGGATGGAGGATCACTTCTTTCATTATCTGGCAAATATACTAACATTTGATTTTCTGCTCCCCACATCACACTACTGAAAAGGGAATAGGCTGTGTGAATATCAGGCTCACATTGTGGGTGTCACTGACGGCAGAGTTGTCAAGGCTTTCTTGAGAACATCCTTGCTCTCCTTACTACCCTCTCATCCTTTGTGGTGGTAGCCTAGTATCCTTTGGGTACCAAAGGAGAAGTAAGGCAGACAGAATTTAGATTCTATATGAAGTTCTGTAGTTTCAGAATTGCCTTTACCAAAGCTTTATGTGTTCCATTAGTTTTCATTTTAGCAAATATTTTATACTTTACAGTCTAGTGATTGACCCCATTAACCATCTTTTTGCCTTTTCAAGTGCAGCAACTAAAATTAGAGATTTTTATTATTACCTCGTAAATTCCTCAGGCTAGCATTTGGTGGCATTAGCTGTGCAGTCTACATTTTGTGAGCTCTTTTAATTGCTTCTCTGAACTGTGGACTTATTTTCAGAGAAGGTCACAGTAGTTTTCATTAATCCAATGTTGCTTTTAGAATCTTTTGGCTTTCATTCATATCCAAAATTTCATTAGTTTTTCTTTTTTCTTTTCTTTTTTTGCTTGAGGAAGATTCACCTTGAGCTAACATCCATGCCAGTATTCCTCTATTTTGTATATGGGTCACCACCACAGCATGGCCACTGACAAGTGGTGTAGGTCCATGCCTGGGAACTGAACCTGGGCTGTCGAATTGGAGCACACCAAACTTAACTACTAGGCCGTGGGGCTGGCACCCACGTTAGTTTTTTCTTTTTTCTTAATTATTTCATCAAATAAGTTGTGTTTTCCATTTCATAAGGAGTCTTTCCTTTGTAAAAGGTCAGCCCCATTTTGACATATTTTCAGTTACATTGTTCTTTTTATGGTCCATAAGTAGACAATTCATAGCTAGCTAAGGATGGGAGGGGAGAGGCAGTGCCTATGCAGTGTTTATAATCCAGTCTGTTTACTTCCTTTCTTTCTTGTTCCTTAACCATTAGACATTTTATTCATCTTCCAGTTTTTTATTTGAAAAGGAATGGGATCCTGGAGATCAAGTAGAATGTCAAATAGTTACCTTTGTTGCTGATATGGTTGATGTTTTAGGTTAAAATGAACCTTTTGGATTCTTTGTGGAATATATGCTATGCTTGTTTCAAAATAACATAATTGGTACAAATTTAACTTGATAAAAATATATTGGGAATCTGTGCTGTGCACTTGAGGTAAAAAAAATGCATGGTTTCTTTTTTTTTCAGGGGTTTATAATAGAGTGGGAACTTAGCTTCTTAAAAAGATCTGTTTGTGTTTTGAATATTTTAGAATAATAGGATTGGAACACTTACTACTGTGGTAGTAAATAAAGTTAATTATTTAGGCCCTTGTCTGTAACTTTTCTAAGATTCTTTGAATATTACTATAGCTTAAACATAAACCAGAACTCTATACATTTGGAAAGTCTTGCGTAGAGTAGCTGCCAGTTAAAAAAAAGACATACTGGTACAAGAAATGCTCAGAGAAAAGCCAAATCAATCAAAGTTATAGTTATTTCTACATGTGGACTGATAAAAAATGATGACTTTGGGGAAATATGATTTCTGTCTCTACATTCACTGGATACGCTCCAAATTGGATACAAACTGGCACACCAAATACATGTGATTTTCATACAAATGAGCACACCAAGTTTTAGATCGCTGATGTTTGCACATCTTAAAGCTTGAAGGAGGTCACTTTAGGACAAATGATAGTAAGTGCTACTTTTCACAATAGATAGTTACAGGAGTCATTCAGGCCAAAACAATAAGTGGGCCTCTTGAGGCTAATATCATGTAGGGCAACTGCCATGCTCACCCATAAAACATTGCTTGTTCCTACAGCTAGTTTCAGGATGTGGTACTGAATGAATATATTTAGTTAGGTGTAATATAATATAATTTATTCTTAGTGCTGCTGTCTTTAGATGAGTTGAAATGCATCCTTGAAAAAGTGTTCTTAAGTTTCTCAGCATATATCACACATGTTTAAGTACAAAATTCAAAAGAACCTATTTATTTATTTATTCAGAAACTCAAGAATGTTTTTAACATTGGATTATAACATTATATAGCTTTCATATGTACATCGTAATATATTTTGAGTTCTGTGTGAATTACATCATGTTCACCACTCAAAAACTAATTATAGTCCATCACCTCACATGTGAGCCTAATCACCCCTTTTGCCCCCCTCCTTCCCCTATGGTAACCACCAATCCAGTCTCCATTGCTATATGTTTGTTTGTCATTGTTTCTGTCTTCTACTTATGAGTGAGATCATATGGTATTTGACTTTCTCCCTCTGACTAATTTCACTCAGCGAATACCCTCAAGGACCATCCATGTTGTCACAAATGGCTGGATTTCATCATTTCTTATGGCTGAGTAGTATTCTATTGTGTATAAATACCACATCTTTATCCATTCATCCCTTTATGGGCACCTAGGTTGCTTCCAAGTCTTGGTTATTGTGTGTAATGCTGCAATGAGCATAAGGGTGCATGTATCTTTATGCCTCTGTGTTTTCAAGTTCTTTTGATAACTACCCAGCAGTGGGATAGCTGGATCATGTGGTAGATCTATTCTTAATTTTATGAGGATACTCCATATTGCTTTGCATAGTGGCTGCACCAGTTTGCACTCCCACCGGCAGTGTACAAGCCTTCCCTTCTCTCTACGTCCTCTCCAACATTTGTTGTTTCCTGTCTTGTTAATTACAGCCATTCTGACCAGATTGAGGTGATACCTCATTGTAGTTTTGATTTGCATTTACCTGATAGCTAATGATGTTGGGCATCTTTTCATATGCTTGTTGACCATCCATATATATTCTTTGGAGAAATCTCTGTTCAGATCTTTTGCCCATTTTTTAATTAGTTGTTGGGTTTTTTGTTGTTGAAAGAACCAATTTAATTTGTTTTTTGTATACCCACACTCAGAGCTGGCCAAGGACAATGCTATATTTTGGCAAATGTGTACTAACCAACAATTGTTATATTTTGCAATTTATGGTAGTGCCTAATTGTCTAATAGAGGAATTATTTTTTCCTTAAGCACTTTCAATGTAATTCAGATATGCTTCTCTTGTTTTTAACAGTACAATTCTGATAATACTAACTGAATGAATGAACAAACAAAAGAACATGATTAGGGTCAGCATCTTTTCCTTTTTCAGCTCTGAGCTCATTGAGATTGATGTACTAATCACCATGTGTGTAAACTGTGTATTAATGGACCATGCATGAAGTCCTTCATTCATAATGACATACATGTGATTGTTTAAAAACTAAATTCCTATCAGGGACGGATAAATAATAAAATGTACCTTTTGATGATATTGTCAGCATTGTAGTTAATTCCAAAGAACACTGAGATGTGTTCAAATAGTTTTTTAGGATTTTCTTAGGAATAGTATGCAATGTCTGGATGATGTGTTTTCACTACGACATACCCATCCCACCATGTGCTTTTGTGCAATGCTACTCCAGAGAGGCCCTGCGATAATTAAGTGAGACAGTACATGTAAAGGGTTTAAGACAGTGCATGGGACTGGTTGAATGTTCAATAAATGTTAGCCATTATTATTATTATTACTATTATGCTATCAGTATTGCATAATCCGTAGCTTCAAGTTTGCTACCTAACAGCCATGGAGAGAGTCGATCTCTTTATATACCCTGAGAATGCTACTAGATCTTTAGTTCCTGGTCTTAAAGGGTCTTTATCCTTAATTTCCCAAAATGATTGGAATACAATCATTTGTACAGTTTTCCATCAGTTTTCAAAAAGTTATGTCTTCAGCTAGGTAAAGTCCAGGGCTAGTTAAATTAATTCAGACCCCTGTTCTGTATGTTGGAGAAAGGGTCACACAAAGCCATGAAAGATTTACCCAGGTCTGTGTGGGCAGGAATCTTCCATTGTGATCTGTAGGTAATGCTGCTACCAAGTGGCCTGCCCAAGGGACCCAAGTGCCTGACTCCTTTTGTGAGTGTGCAGCCACACATCTCGCCCTGTC
Organism: Equus quagga; assembly: GCF_021613505.1. NCBI lineage: Eukaryota > Metazoa > Chordata > Mammalia > Perissodactyla > Equidae > Equus > Equus quagga. The sequence goes on from NC_060282.1 coordinate 47,159,074, forward strand.
AACTTCTTTGCTTTGAGACCCCTTGCCTGTTACCCAGCTGCTATAGAGGTGGCTGATTTCCAATATGGCTTGTGACTTCCATTCAGACATTTAAGAGTTCCCAGCTAATGAGCAATGATGGAGGCACATTCTAGCAACACTTCAAATTGTGTGTTGTTTGGACAACTGTTTCCCTGTACATTCTGGATTGGGAATGGAATCAATGTTTTAACATTTTTATTGCATGATGTTGTTTTGTTAATATAATAGTTTTGATTTTAAAACTGCCCTTATTTCCATACTTTCAAGTCCCCCAAATTAGGTAATTTTCAATTGGCTTCTTATTCACTGATGCATGTGATTATGGTCTTAGGGTTTTCTTTCTTTAGTTAAATAAGTAAAGTGATTCAAGAATAATATATTCATTCTAAACATTTAAGAATTCAAAATTAAGCACCATGACACCTTTCTTTCATTTGCCTTTCATTTTACTTCTCCTGAGGTAGTAAAGATATATTTTTGAAGGGACGTGTATTTTCTTAAAACTAAAGAAGTGAATTGAGTGTTGTCGAAGATTTCCTTTGTATTCTTTCCCATTAGTCATTTAATGGATTCTCAGCAGGTAGAAGAGTAATAGTAGTGGTTTGAAAGAGGGGATGACGGATCATGGCTACTTGGTTACAAATTTCAAAAATCTTTTTTCTATAGGTGTTTTGTTTCTACTGTTTTCACTTTATGGCAAATATTGTTTCACATACAGTATAGGCAGTATCTGTTAGTATGAGTGTCTGATTTCATGAATCATCTAGCAAATCCAGTATATGTAAGTATAACACACTAAGGAATGACTGATTTAATGAACAATGATGTCAATAAATGGTGCCACTTCCAAACATTGACCACCCCTCCCAGATTTCAGAAACATGCACAAGGTAGTTAGGGTTAATGATTGATAAAATTGTGGTTCAGGGAATATTGCCACCCAAACTTTGTCACTCTGCTGCTTAGCACTATCTAATGGGCTTCACATCATTCTTAGAATATGATCCCTTAGCATAGATCTTTTGTAACCTCTCCAGTGGCTACTCTAACAGTTTTATCTCCTTTTGCTCTCCCCCATTCGCGGTGCTTCTACCACACAGGCTTTCTTTTTGTTCTTGCCAAATTCATTACAGAATTAAAAGACAACATTTTTTCTTCTCTCTACCTGGAATGCTTTCCCTTCAGATCTTGCAGGGCTCTCTCCTTTACATAATTCAGGTCTCAGCTCAAGTATCACCTCCTCAGAGAAGCCTTCTCTCACCATCCCATCTAAAAGAATTCTGCTTTCTACCATTCCCCTCATTCCATTTTCTATCCCCTTAGCTTGCTTTAATTTTTCAAATCACTTATCATTACCTGAAATTATATGTATTTGCTTTCTTATTTATTATCCATCTCCTCTATTAGAATGTAAATTCCATTAAGGCAGGGACCTTTTCTGCATTGTTCATTGCTGTATCCCCAGTACCAAGAGTAGGGTCTGACCCATAGTGAGTCTCAAGAAATATCTATTGCATGAATGAATGCACACATGAATTTGTAGACTGACTACTGTGCAGCAGGCATTGTGATAGACAGTTTTGTTTTCTCCATTAGTCTATGTGACTGTGTAACACAAGTGTCACCATTACCATTTTATTAAAGAGGAACCTGGGACACAGAGGGTTTAGGTCTAGAGTCATATAGTTTGCAAGTGGCAGAGCTGGGATTCAAGACTAGATTTGTTTTATTTGCTTTGAATTGTTTAATTCAAAATAAAATATATTATTTCTGTTCAGGAAAAAGAAGGAAGGAGGGCTTTGCTTTCTGTAGGGATACTTGCTTTTTAAAAACTTATATCTTGGCTATTGACATTTAGCCTCAAGTTGCTAATCAAGTTACCAGTCAAGTTTATAGCATTGTTTTGAAGTATACAATCATAGAAAAATATTGACAGAAACAATTTTTCAAAAACCTGGTTAAGTTCCTTACCCTTGTTGGATTAGAGTTTGCTGTAAACTTTTTCTTTGTCTAGTAAAATTTAATAATTAAAAAAAAGTTTATCCTTGAAGATTACTTTGTCTAGATCTATTTTCCTGTAATAACATCCTACTTCTTACTTTGTTCCTCTTTCTCTTTTGACAATGAAAAAGCTAACCTTTCACCAGGTGACTCTGGGTACCTTCCCCAGCAGTATTTTGTGGATATGACTCATTCTTTGTTGTGGTACGTATCCAAGAGGTCTCCCACAATTTTCTTATTTTGACAAATGCCCAAACTTAATCTGCTTCTCGTGATCCTGATGCCAACAGCTATTAACCTCAGGAAACATACCAGGATTTCTGTTGACTTGTATTATTATGAAAAAAAGTGTCATTTATGCAGAGATAAGGTAAGATGAAGACGTTGGTCAGGTCTGCTATTAACTAATACTTGATAAAAGTTGAAGTATTAATATTTTGACGTGAAAAGGTAGCTATTAAAAAAGGTAACTATTTCAGTGTGATTCAGCAACATGGCAGAGTTAGCTGTTACCTTTATCTCTTCCCCTTTGAACTACAACTAAATGGACAATCATTGACCAATGGAGGACACCCACACAGCACAACAGGATGCCTGAGAGACCCACACAGCTATACATCTAAAGGTGGACGTACTGGCTATCTAGGAAGTGGTGGAGATGGGTGACCACTTCCATACCCTTCCCTGGCAGCCCTGTACATGCACCCAAACACTACCCTGGCTGGTGTGAGTGCCCATAATATCACCACAGCCCCGAAAGTGGGAATGCGCCTTGGCCTGACTGTGGAAAGGGGCATTGGCAGCCCTGGCCCCATGTGCAAATGCTTTCTTGGATGGTGGGAGTACCCACCCTGCCACTGCAGTCCCAACTAGTGGCCCAGGCTCAGACCTATGAAGAAGCCCCACCCACCAAGCACAGTGGCAGGCATAATGGTAAGAAGAGGCAGCAACTGCACACCTGAATGCCTTCTCAGCTGGCACAAGCACCCACGGTGTTGCTGCAGGCCCACAGTGGGGTATGTGCCTCGGTACAGTGGCATCCCTGAGCACCCATGCAAATGCTTTCTCAGCTATGGGGAGCACCCACTGTACATGCACAACTTCCAGCAGATGGAGTGGGATCAGAAGCACAGCTCCTACTTCCCCCCAATGGTAGGAGGTGGAATCTATGACCTGATACTACCACAAATGTGCCAGCAAAAGGTTAGTTCATCAAACACCATGAGAAACCACAGCAACAATTCAGAGAAGAAGGAAAATAACAAATCTCCTGAAACCAACCCTGAAGTCACAGAAATTTACAATCTAAATGACAGAGAATTCAAAATAGCTGTCATAAGAAACTCAATGAGGATGTCAGCAACATGGCAGAGTGAGCTGTTTCCTTTGTCTCTCTCCCTTTTGAACTGCAACTAAATGGACACTCACAGACCAACGGAGGAAGCTCACACAGCACAAGACGCCTGAGAGACACATGCAGCTATACATCTGAAGGTGGGTAGTCTGGCCTGCCAGGAAGTGGCAGAGATAGGTGATCATGCCCTGCTCTCTCCCAGTAGCCCCATGCATGTACACAAATGCTTTCCAACATGGTGCCAGCACCCGGAAAATGGGAAAACACAGTGGGTCAACTGTAAGAGAAGGAGGTGGTAACCCTTATCCCATGTTTATGGCCACTCTCCCTGGAGAGAGGGAGCCCACTGTACTCCTGTGCTGTAAAGGAGCAGCCATAGCCTGTATCCCAACAGGCAAACCCCACCCACCAGCTCCATGGCCCCACCAACTGTGGATCATAAACAGGGACCTCAGCACCTTTACACACTGGGGCAAACACTTCCCAGGTGCACGAATACTCACAGTGCAGCAGTGCTCCCAAAGAGAGACTGGGTCTGCGTGGCTGTGGGAATAGGCACGGCAGTTTTGAACCCATGCACACTTGCTTTCCTGGTGGGGAGGGGGGTCCACCATGCCCCAGGGACATCAAAGAGCAGCCATAACTCAGGTCCCAGCGAGAAAGCCATGCCCATCATACTCAGTGGCCCTACACACTGCAGATCATAAACAGGGACCTCAGCATGTTTCCATGCTAGGTCAAACACTTTCCAGGTGCATGCAAGTTCTCACAATGCAGCTGTGCTCCCAAAGAGAGAACATGCCCCAGGTGGCTGCAAGAATAGGTGTAGTGGCTTTGAGCCCACTGGTGATCACTTTCTGGTGGGGAGGGGGAGTTCAGAGCACCCCTGAGGTGCCAAAGAGTGGCCTAGCCTATCAAGGAAGCTCCGCCCAACAAGAACAGTTCACACAAGTGCCTAAACACATCCCAGGCTGGGGCAAGCACCCATAATACCCCCACAGCTTCCAGAAGATGAGGTGGGACCAGAAAAACTGCTCCTGCTCCCTCCTAGCAGTAACAGGGGGAATCTGTGTCCTAAGAATACCACAAATGCCCTGACCAAAGAATAGTTCATCAAACACCATGAGAAACTGCAGCAAAAATTCAGACCAGAAGGAAAAGGACAATTTTCCAGAAACCCACACTGAAGACACAGAAATATACAACCTAAATGACAGAGAATTGAAAATAGCTGTCATAAATGGATAAAGAAGCTGTGGTATATATACACAATGGAATACTACTCAGCCATAAGAAATTATGAAATTCGGCCATTTGTGACAACATGGATGGTCCTTGAGGGTATTATGCTAAGTGAAATAAGTCAGAGGGAGAAAGTCAAATACTGTATGATCTCACTCATAAGTAGAAGATAAAAACAATGACAAACAAACACATAGCAATGGAGATTGGATTTGTGGTTACCATAGGGGAAGGTGGGGAGAGAGCAAAAGGGATAATTAGGCTCACATGTGAGGTGATGGACTATAGTTAGTTTTGGGGTGGTGAACATCACGTAATCTACACAGAATTCAAAATATATTATGATGTACATCTGAAAGCTATATAATGTTATAATCCAATGTTACTGCAATAAAAAAATAGCCATCATGAGGAAACTCAATGACTTATGGGAAAACATGGAAAGACAATTCAAGGAGCTCAGCAATACAATGATTCTCTTCACCAAAGAGATTGAAACTATAGAAAAACATCAAGCAGAAATTCTGGATATTAAAAACACAATTAGTGAAATAAATAACAATATAGAATCATTAAGAAATAGAATTGATCTTATGGAGGAAAGAATTAGTCTTCTTGAGGATAAAAATGTAGAAATTCTACAGGTGGAGGAGGAGACAGAACTAAGATTTTTAAAAAAGAAGGAATACTTCAAGAAATATCTGACTCAATTAGGAAAAGCAACATAAGGATTATAGGTATCCCAGAGGGAGAAGAGAGGGCAAAAGGAGCAGAGAACTTGCTCAAAGAAATAATTACTGAGAACTTCTGAAACATGGGGATGGTTTCATATTTACAGATAAACAAAGTTAATCAAACGCCCAACTTTATCAATGTGAAAAGACCCTCTCCAAGGCATATAATAGTAAAAATTGCAAAAGTTTGGGATAAAGAAAATATTAGGAACAGCAAGGCAGAAGAAAATAATCGACAAAGGAAACCCTATCAGGCTTTCAGCAGATTTCTCAGCAGAAACCCTACAGGCTAGGAGAGAATGGAATAATATATTGAAAATACTGAAAGACAAAAACTTTCAGCCAAGAATACTCTATGCAGCAAAACTTTCGTTCAGATGTGCTGGCAAAATAAAAGCTTTTTCAGATAAACAAAAACTGAGGGAGCTCATCACCACTAGATCTCCCCTTTAAGAAATAATTAAAGATGGCGTCACACCAGCAACAAAAAGGCAAAGGTCTACAAAACTCTGATCAAGGAGATAAATAGACAGATATGATCATAAACCTGCAGCTCTCTACTAGAACAACGAGGCAAATGCTCCATTACAACTTAAAATAGAAAGGGAAAGAAAGCATCAAAAGTAACGATAAACACTTCAACTTAGCCACAAACTCACAAAATTAAAAACAGAACAATATGTAACAGCAATTTCTCAGAAGGAGAGAGGAAAGGGAAGGAACCTGCTTAGGTTAATTGAGATAAGAGGCTATAAGAAATGGACTACTCATCTCCAACATCTTTCATAAAATCCTCATAGTAACCATTAAACAAAAAATCAGAGCAGAACCACAATTCACAAACAGAGAACTGAGCAATCCCTCTCAGAAAACCAAAAAAAAAATGAAATAGCAGTCAGAAATACAAAGGAAGAGTACAGTGGAAACAGAATAACCAGAAAACAAGAGATAAAGTGTCAGCATTAAGTCCTCATATAACAATAATCTCTCAAAATGTAAATGGACTGAACTCTCCAATCAAAAGACACAGAGTAGCTGGATGGATTAAAAAACAAGACCCAACAATATGCTGCCTCCAGGAAGTGCATCTCAGCTACAAAGACAAACATAGGCTTAGAATGAAGGGCTGGAAGACAATACTCCAAGCTAATGGCAAACAAAAGAAAGCAGGTGTTGCCATACTTTTAATAGACAAAGTAGACTTCAAGTTAAAAAAGACAATGAGAGATGAAGAGGGGCAGTATTGAATGTTAAAAGGGACATTCCACCAAAAGGACATAACATTTATTAATATATATGCACCTAGCACAGGGGCACCAAAGTATATAAATCAATTATTAACAGACCTAAAGGGAGAAATTAACAGCAATGCAATAATAGTAGGGGACCTCAACACCCCTCTTTCTTCAGTGGACAGATCATCCAGACAGGGAGTCAACAAGGAAATAGTAGCTTTAAGTGAAACACTTGACCAGATGGGCTTAATAGTCAAGGATAGAGCATTCCATCCAAAAACAGCAGAATATACATTCTTCTCGAATTCCCGTGGAACCTTCTCAAAGAAAGACCATATGTTGGTTGTTTTTGTTTTTGTGAGGAAGATTAGCCCTGAGCTAACATCCACTGCCAATCCTCCTCTTTTTTGCTGAGGAAGACTGGCCCTGAGCTAACATGTGTGCCGATCTTCCTCTACTTTTTATATGTGGGATGCCTACCACAGCATGGCTTTGCCAAGCAGTGCCGTGTCTGCACCCAGGATCTGAACCAGCGAACCCCAGGGTGCCAAAGCAGAACATGTGAACTTAACCTCTGCACCACTGGGCCAGCCCCTAGACCATATGTTGGGTAAGAAGGCAAGCCTCAATAAATTCAAGAAGATTGAAATCATCCCAACCGTCTTCTCTGACCACAATGCTACAAAGCTAGAAATAACCACAAAAAGCAAACTGGGAAAGTCAGAAATATGTGGAGACTAAGCAACATGCTATGGAATAACCATTGGTGGATCATTGAAGAAATCAGAGAGGAAATTAAAAAATACCTGGAAACAAATGAAAATGAAAATACAACATACCAACTGTTATGGGAGGCTGCAAAAGCAGTCATGAGAGGGAAATTCACAGCAATACAGGCCCAACTTAACCAAGAAAAATCTCAAATAAGTAATCTCAAAATGCACCTAACAGAACTAGAAAAAGAAGAATAGACAAAGCCCAAAGCCAGCAGAAGGAGGGAAATAATAACAATCAGAGCAGAAATAAATGAGGCTAAAAAAACAGTTAAAAGGATAAATGAAACTAAGAGGTGATTCTTTGAGAAGATAAACAAAATTGACAAACCCTAGCCAGACTCACCAAGAAAAAAGAGAGAAGGCTCAAATAAATAAAATCAGAAATGAAAGAGGAGAAATTACAACAGATACTACAGAAATACAAAGGATTATAAGAGAATAGTACCAAAAACTATATGCCCACAAATTTGATAACCTAGAAGAAATGGGTGAATTCCCAGACTCATACAACTGCCCAAAACTGAATCAAGGAGAAACAGAGAATCTGAACAGACCAATCACAAGTACAGAGATTGAAACAGTAATCAAAAACCTCCCCAAAAATAAAAGTCCAGGACCAGATGGCTTCTCTGGAGAATTCTACCAAACATTCAAAGAAGATTTAGTACCTATCCTGCTCCAACTATTCCTAAAAATTGAAGAAGATGGAATGCTTCCTAAAACATTATGTGAGGCCAACAATACCCTGACACCAAAACCTGACAAGGACAACACGAAGAAGGAAAACTACAGGCCAATATTACTCATCAACTTAGATGTAAAAATCCTCAACAAAATATTGGGAAGCCAAATACAGCAATACATTAAAAGGATCATACACCATGATCAAGTGGCATTCATTCCAGGGATGCAGGGATGGTTCAACGTCCACAAATCAATCAATGTGATACACCACATTAACAAAATTAGGAATAAAAATCACATGATCATCTCAATAGATGCAGAGCAAGCCTTTGACAAGATCCAACATCCATTTGTGATAAAAACTCTCAATAAAATGGGTATTGAAGGAAAGTACCTCAACATAATAAAGGCCATATACGAGAGACCCACAGACATCATACATAATGGCAAAAACCTGAAAGCCGTCGTTCTGAGAACAGGAACAAGACGAGGGTGCCCACTCTCACCACTGTTATTCAACATAGTACTGGAGGTATTGGCCAGAGCAATTAGGCAAGAAAAAGAAATAAAAGGAATCCAAATAGGAAAGGAAAAAGTGAAACTTTTGCTATTTGCAGATGATATGTTTCTATATAGAAAACTCTAAAGAATCCACCATAAAACTACTAGAAATAAGCAACAACTACAGCAAAGTTGCAGGGCACAAAATAAATTTTAAAAAATCAGTTGCATTCCTATACACCAACAATGAACTAGCAGAAAAAGAAACCAAGAATACAATCCCACTTACAATTGCAACAGAAAGAATAAAATAGCTAGGAATAAACTTAACCAAAGAGGTGAAAGACCTGTACACTGAAAACTATAAGTCATTACTGAAAGAAATTGAGGAAGACATAAAGAAATTGAAAGATATTCCATGTTCGTGGGTCAGAAGAATAAAAATTGTCAAAATGTCCATACTACCTAAAGCAATCTACAGATTCAATGCAATCCCAATCAGAATCCCAGTGGCATTCTTCACAGAAATAGAACAAAGAATCCGAGAATTTATATGTAACAACAAAAGACCCCAAATTGCCAAAGCAATCCTAAGAAGATAGAACAAACCTGGAGGCATCACAATCCCTGACTTCAAAACATACTACAAAGCTATAGTAATCAATGCACCATGGTACTGGCACCAAAACAGACAAACAGATCAATGGATCAAAGTTGAAAGCCCAGAAATAAAACCACACATATATTGACAATTAATCTTTCACAAAGGAGCCAAGAACATACAATGGAGAAAGCAAAGTCTCTTCAATAAATGATGTTGAGAAAACTGGATAGCTACATGCAAAAGAATGAAAGTAGACAATTATCTTGCACCATACACAAAAATTAACTCCAAATGGATTAAAGACTTGTATGTAAGACCTGAAACTATAACTAACTCCTAGGAGAAAATATAGGCCGTTCGCTCTTTGACATGGTCTTAGCAGCATCTTGTCAAATACCATGTGTACTCAGGCAAGGGAAACGAAAGAAATAATTAACAAATGGAACTACATCAAACTGAAAAGCTTCTGCAAGGCAAAAGAAACCATGAACAAAAGGAAAAGACAATCTACCAACTGTGGGAAAATATTTGCAAATCATAAATCCAACAAGGCATTAATTTCCAAAATATGTATAGAACTAATACAATTCAACAACAAAAAACAAACAACCCAAACAAAAAATGGGCGGAGGATATGCACAGACATTTTTCCAAAGAAGATATACAGATGGTGAACAGACGCATGAAAAGATATTCAACATCACTAATTATTAGGGAAATGCAAATCAAAATTACAATGAGATATCACTTTATGTGAGTCTGAATGGTTATAGTTACCAAGACAAAAAATAACAGATGTTGGAGAGGATATGGAGAAAAGGGACCCTCACAGACTGCTAGCGGGAATCCAAACTGGTGGAACCACTATGGAAAACAGTATAGAGATTTCCAAAAAAGTTAAAAATAGAAATACCATACGATCCAGCTATCCCACTACTCAGTATTTATCCAGTGAAGTTAAAATCAACAATCCAAAGAGATTTATGCACCGCTATGTTCATTGCAGCATTATTCACAATAGCCAAGACGTAGAAGCAACCCAAGTGCCCTGCTATGGATTAAGGCATAAAGAAGATGTTGTGTATACATACACACACACACACACACACACACACACACTGGAATATTACTGAGCCATAAAAAAGATATTGTCCCATTTGCAACAACATGGATGAACCTTGAGGGTTTGATGTTAAGCAAAATAAGCCAGACAGAGAAAGGCAAATACTGCATAATTTCACTCATATGTGGAAGATAAACAAAAACATGGATAAAGAGAAAAGAATAGTGATTACCAGATGAGAAGGGTTTAGGGGAGTGGGCAAAAGGGGTAGAGGGGCAAATACGTATGTTGATGGATAAAAATTAGATCCCTGGGTGTGAGCATGATGCAGTTTATACAGAAATTGAAAAGTAATAATGTACAGCAGAAATTATACAGTGTTACAAACTATTATGATTTCAACAAAATAATTGTAAAGAAAAGGCACTATTTCTAAATTTCAGAAACTATATGTTACTGCTGAGATTTGGAGTATTTTTGTAAAATATCTTGTAGTGGTAACATGTTAATGTAAATATTTTATACTCAAAAAGCAAATTTTCCTTTTTCCTTTAGCTATGTACTCTGATATTACAGGAGGTGACAAATGAATTAATGATATTTTTGGTATTGTAATTGTATGTGTTCCTAATTTTTAAGAATGATTTTGGCTTTTTGATACTGTAGGATTGTATAAGTACTTGTTGGGATTCTTTCATCTTTTTATTGGTATTCTTAAAATGGATGAAACCCCTAGTACAAGCATCACACATATCAAACACTTAATACATGTTTTTGCTTTCTCAACAACCTCACCTTCTCCCCACTCCTACAAAAAAGCTCTTTTCTGGTAGTTGAGAATATGCTGAACTGCTTATTTCATTGTCATCGTTCTTCAGTAAAGGAATACTTATTATTTTGCATCAACTTTTGTTCTCTGTAATGTTATTCTTTAATATCTTTGGTTACTATTGACTTTCTCTTAATTAAACTGTAGCAGTCATTTATAATCATACTGATATTCTTTTCTAAACTTCTCTTCCTTGAAAGGTAACTTTTCACTCTCTCCTACTTTCATTTCTGCTTTATTTACACTGGTCATAGAGTCAGTATTTTTATAGCAAAGATTGCTCTCTCAGTACTCCATGGCTGAGGTTTTCTTAAAAGCACTCTAGAAATTGAGAGTTTTACATACATTGTTTATGAGTTGAAGCTGGCCACTAGATGCATTTAGTTTGATTGCTACAGTGTTATAAAAATGTTTAGTTTGAATATCTTTAGAGGGGACCCATACTCTCCGGTCCTGCCACAGACTGTACCATTTCCTATCATTTTAACAGCAGAAACTCATTTATTTATCTGTCTGACTCCTGAAGTCATTTCAGATTTGACCCTTGCTTTGGGTTCTGAGGATGAACTGGCTGTTGTAATGATCAAAATGATATTCATAATTTTACTATTTGTTGTACTCTAGAATTCAAATCTGGAGTTGAACTTGGCTTCAGCAGTGACTATGAAGACTAGTTACTTATCTTCTGTAAGTCTCAGGTTCTTTATTTATAAGAAATAAGAAAATAATAATAAGAAGTAAAATAACTGAAAATAAATTAAGAAGTTTCCTTATTTGTAAGAAGTAAAGGTAACAATGACTCTTACCTACTGGAGATGTAATAAGGATTAAATTAAATGATGCCTGGTAAATATTATATGTTCAATAATGGAAGTTATTATTGACGGTGGCCTTTTTATAGCCCTATCAAGTAAGCTTTCAAATACTCAGGTAGGGATAGAAAGCTAGTGGAAGTGCCTTTATTAAAAAATAAACATTTATAGCATAATATATATGGCCGTTATAGTTATTAACATCAATTAGTAACTATGGCAATATAGTTTGGATTACTTCCACTTTCAGAAACCCACTTTCTAAGGAGTGTTTCTGGGAATGACTTCTCAGTGGGGAATATGTTGTATCATTTCTGGACACATGGTCTTGATTCCTGAGGGTATCATCTGTTACTAGTGACAAGTAGATGCCAGGACCCAGACACGTGGGATTCCCTTAAACATTTGAAAGGACTAAGGGAAAGTAATTTTTTGGCAGCTGAACAGTATAACCAATCACTGTATCATTATTACATGCTATGGTTGATGTAATTTTTGGCCTAGATTTCTGTGGAAACATGACTTAACAAATGACTTTACCTCTGTGCCCTTTTAGTGGCACAGATGGGGATGCAAAAGTGGGATGAAAGAGCAAATTGCCTTAATGCATCAAAATTTAGTGACTTCAGATCACATAAACAAACACACTGGCAGCACCCAGTCTGCTTTTTTAAAATATCTTCGTCTTTTAATAATGAATAACTTTTCATTTGTAGGTAGGTTTCAGTTACATTTAATAATAATATAAAAACAGGAAACCCAGGACACCAATGAATTCTCTAAGCACAAATATTCCCATTGGGGCAATGATATGTAGTACAGTAACTTTTTCCCCATCAAGTTGCACTGAATACTTCAACAATCTTAAAAAAAATGTTCATCTAAGTACAAAATAGCTGCACAGAGGACTAGTGGATGGACAATAGGAACTTTCTAAACCCTGCATTCTTTCAGGAAGGAAGGTGAAAGATAGTAAAGTATAAAATTAAATGTATTTTATAATCAGAAAACATAGTTTTGGGGGGATAGTTCCAATACATACTCTATGAATCTTCATTTCACTATTTTCCTTATAGGTACAGAATCAGTAACTCCAATTTTCAGACGCAGAAACTGAGAATCAGGAAGATTAAGTAAATTTGCCCAGGTCATGCAGCTAATTAGGGCCTGAGTCAAGATTTCAAACCCTTGATTGTCTGGCTTCAAAGCCTGCACTCTATCCATCATGATACACTGCCTCATTATGAAGTGCTTTTTAATTACAAGTTATTATTGTTAGGGACTTGAGAACAGGTTTCTGTCTCCAACCCTCTGGGACTGGAATTATGAGGTTGAGACCTGGAAAATGATAGAAAATGCTCCCCTGGTTTGCTCTGGGAGCAGTTCACAAGACAGGGCTCTGAGACCCAGTCAGAGGAGCAGCTACCAGATAATTAATCACTGACAAATGGCTGCACATGAAAAAGGAGACCAGCTGTGAACTGGGAGGCCAGAAAAGCAGGGGGACCCATGATGTAAATATAGATTTGGCTGAAGCAGGAAGATAGTTGGAAAAAGAAGAGAAGGCAGAGGCAGAGTGGATTAGGCTAAAAGATTCTGATCCCTGTTACCTTTTTACATGTCCTTAGGAACATTCCTACTGGGAGGACCATGCAGTGCTAAGGGAGCTGGGCTTCTCTGCACTATAGGTACTGGGGAACAGCAGGAGAGCATCCCTGGAATAATTTAACTGTGGCAGGGGGTGGAGCGGGGAGGAAGCAAGAACCATGTTGGAGTGAGAAGTGACCTGGATTCTCATTTTATATGCAGAATAGCACAACTAAATTCTTCATCATGTATGGATGTTGCCAGGGAGTAGGCAGAGGGGATGACCAAGGAGATTGGTTACTTGTCTCAGTCTTTCTAGAACCTCATCTTATGTTTTTAACCTGATTGGGGAAAAAAATCTCTTCTGTGAATGTGACAATCCTGGCTTTTAAGAGCAGAGGTGGAGGGTGCCAAGTAGGGCAAGGAATAAAAAATGACCTGGGGGAGATCACCGATATGTCCAGCAGCACCCTGCCTCACTCCCTCCCACCCCCAATCTGTACCCTTGAATGAGCTTTTCAATGTATGCATGGGGAAGAGCCAAATTGTGCAATTGCAGTACCCAGAAAATGTCATAACAATACGAAAATGATAATTTCCTGTAGGAAATTAGGTTTTATGGGCTTACAGCTTTTTGCATTTTCTTTTCTTTTGCTGACATTTTCTTATCTTTGTACTTTGTTAGCATTATGGAACCAGCCATTGGTGTGAAGCAGAGCTTTCAAACATAACAGAATTCTATAAAACTCAGAAAATTGAAACTCTTAGTCACTACAAGGGGCCCAATTTCAGGTGCATTACATGCTCTGTCATATTAAGTAAGACTGCTTCAAGCTCTGTCACTATTATAGCTCTACGTCTCACGTATCATTTCAGTTGCTGCAGTATTTTTACATTTTTTTTCTACTTTATCCAGTGACTTTGGTGCTAAACAGTGATGAGAATGACAGCACTCAGTAATGCCAAAAGCATTCAGGGAATTTAATCTCAATTCCAAATGCATAGGTTCAACTTCTGCACAGACACTTAGAATATTAAAGGCCTGGGGAAAGTGGTTTTGAAAGATCCTAGTCATATAATTTTGGGGGCACAAAGAAGCTTGTAGATAGGAGAATTATTTAACTTTTTGTATGTGAGGAAGCTCAGCCCTAAACTAACATCTCTTGCTATCTTCCTCTTTTTACATGAGGAAGGTTATCCCTAAGGTAACATCAATCCTCGTCTATTTTGTATGAGACACCGCCATAGCATGGCTTGATGAGCACTGTCTAGGTCCACACCTGGGATCTGAACCCCCAAACCCTGTGCCGCTGAAGTGGAGCGTGGGAATTTAACTGCTATGCCACGGGACCGGGCCTTTGGAGAATTATTTTTAAAAACTTCACACAAAAATATGAAAGCAGGCAGTGAATTTAAGGGTCTTTTCTTTAACAACTGCCAACTTTTCAGTACCAATTGAACACAAAAGTATTTACCTTGAAAAAAGGATTAATCATAAAATCTGATGACACTTTTGTTTCTAAGTATTGAATTAAAAATGTATTTATTGACATCTACTATGTGCCAAGAACTTAAATCTTAAAGTTCTGTCGTGTCTTGTGGTCTCACAAAGATAGAAATAATCTTCAAGAATATCTATGAAACCTCTTTTCAACTGAGGGTGTTATGGTCATTATGCCCCTAACTTCCTCTGACCTCTTTCTGGAAAGTATCATTTAACAGAGCATTTTCACAAATTTCATCCTCCTTCAATCACTGGTTCTGGGGCAGGGCTAACCATAGTAATCTGATATTGTGTACCTCCACCTTCCAGGATACCAACCTGGGGGTATATAGTATGGGACATACTTGTACTAGAAAATTATATAGTGTTTATCTGAAAATCAGATTCACCTGAGTGTGCTGTGTTTTTATTTGCTGAATCTGACAACCCTACCTAGGGGTCCTGTATATGCGCATTCCATATTTTCTTATGAATAAAGATGAAATTATTAAATGCACATCCACGCATGCACACACACGCACACTCTCATTAGTTAATCTTTTGGAAAAGTAAGTTCTAGGGCAACATTTGGATTTTGTATTCACTCAGCTTTGTGTTCTGCACTTCTGAACTGAAGAACCTCTATCAAATGGTTCTCTCACCTTCTGGAAAAAACTTTTTTCTCCTCCATGTAGATGTCAGTGTCCTTTCATCTGTTAATATTATTCAATTCTATATTATTGATTCTTTACTGACTCAGGAACCAGACCTCTACTTCACTAGCCTGGAGTTTATTGATGGATGTGAAGGAGGGAGAACCCTTATCATTTCAACATAAATGTCTGGATGCTTTAGAAGACTTGATTAAGCCTCAAGCCTAAAATATCTTAATAATCATAGGGTAATAGTTATATTAGCTAAAATGTACTGAATGCTTTGTTTTACATGGACTATCTAATTTAATCTGGAGATGGGAGTTGTTGTTCTCATTTTACAGATAATGAAGCTGTTTAGAGAGAGAAAGTAACTAGTTCAAGTTATACGCCTATAAGTGGTGGATTCAAGCTCAGGCACACCAACTCTGAAAGTGTGCTCTTAACCACTCATTATTCTATATTATCAGTTCTGCATATTGACCTCAGGGCACACTTTCCCCTTAAATTTTCCATAACTTTTGACTGAACAGAATTCTAAGTATAAGTAATATCACAAAAATTGCATCTTTAATATTGTAATAAGCTTAGAACTCTTATGTTATTCTTTCAGATGAATCAACTTTCCTCAGAACTCTGCTTATAATAGCATTTCAGATTTTGAAAAACACTCTGGTCCATTAGTTAAATCAATGAGGTAACAATGGAGAGTAGGAAAATGTTAAAAATATTAACAGGTGGTAACCCTGCTTCCTCAGGGTGAGTTCTTCAATGTTATAGCAGTAGGATAGCTTTTCTATCTTCAGCTATGCATATAGTTCTGAAAGTAACTTTCACTAACATATGAAAAGATGATAAAAGCACGTCAAATGTTTTTCATTCTTCCATGAATTAGCTCACGCTGTGTAAATAATAAACATAAAATATCTTTAGAAGCTCCAAGATGATGGTATTTTCCAAATTATAAGAAATTTCAAGATTAGCAAATGCTAGCACAATCAATTCACTTTCATTCTTTTAAAATTCAGGTGAACTTGATTCACTGGCAGCTGTCAGGATAATGGTAAGGTTTGCCAAAATAGATTCATTTGAACAACAATATAAAACGCTTGAAATGGGCTGTGCGCGTTCATTCATCTATCATTCTCTCATTGCTCACATGCCTGGTGCCACGTTTTGTATTAGGTTCTAGGTTTACAAAGATGTGCTTTTAAGAAGGTTGCAATTTTGGGATTGGGGTAATGGAGGTGGGTAAGAAAACAAAAGTAAACAAAGAATTACTTTATAGTGGAGAGTGCAGTAACAGGCATGTGGACACAACATGGTTGAGAAGGAGGACAGCTCTTCTGGAAGAAGGTGCTAGAAAGGCATCCTGGAGGAAGTGACATTTGGGGGAGATTTCAGAGGATGAGTTAGGTTTTGATTTTAATCTGGATTCACTGGAAAACTCTCTATACTTTGACTTCACGGTTTTCTGACTCTCAAGCTGCTGTTGTTAGTCTTCTTTGATGTGTCTTATTTCAAAATAACAAATTCCTCATCAGAAAATACTTGTTGATAAATTAATTGCATTTGCTCACATATTCATTTATATTTATTTTCAATTAACTTTGAACACATGATAGGGAAATACATTCATATTCTCATTCAGAACTGCTCACATAATTGCTTGGTATAGTAATTCTCAACAATATTGAGCATTGTGCTTTTAATAACAACAACAATATTGAGTTGATTAAAAAATGACAAATACCATGACCAGCTGCCCTTTGAAGTCAAACTATGTGGAGGATTGAGTACTGTGCCAATTCATTAGCTAGTTCCAGGGCTAGCTCTTCTCAAGTCATCTACAGATGTTTTCTCTTTCAGAGTGAGGATAACTTCTTAAAGCTTTGTTCTTAGCTTGAGAAAGAAAAGAATTCACATTTTAGGAAGATATCTGTACCTAACTTTGGTTCGTATATAGCATAAGTTAATTCAGAATGTAATACATCAGACAAAGTTTCTGACATTTCAAAGATACATCATTGGTTCAGTGAATCAGGCCAGGGTTTCCCTGAGAGGATCAGTGCATATGGTTACAACATTATCTCAGCTGTCTCTCATCCACCCATATCTCATTATTTTTTTTTGTCTCTAGTATTTCAAACCTGACTTCAAACTTCGTATCAATTCAGTGTCTCTAATTTTCTGACCTGATGGATAGTCTTGACTTTCTTGTTTTTTCCTCCTGTCCGTGTCTGTGTATGTCTATATCTCCCCTCTGGTGTGGTGCTTGTTGTAGATTTCTCATGTGCTGATTGCCAAATTTAGCTCATGTCACCCCTTTCTCTTATGAGCAGATCTGATGTTAAAATGTTTTCCCATTGCTTATTTTGAATCCTAGCAATTATATCCTACAGGCTGTGAGCTCTGCTGCTGCTACTGCTCTCATTAATAAACAATTCATGAGCCGCTTTTCTCATTTGTCGAATATCTACTATATGTGAGATACTTTGTTATTATTGTAATTTATTTCTTATAATTTAAACTATTACTGACGTTATCCACACCCAGTAGGTGTTATTATTCCTCTTTTGCAAATAAGTGAAACAAGACTTGCCCAAATTCTCACAATTACCATTAGTCAGGACTCTATTTCAAGTGAGAGAAATTCAACTCAAATTAGCTTAAACAAGAGTTTTGATTGTCTCATGTTCTTGGAAAGTTGAAAAGCTTATATTTTAGGCATCTCTGTATGTCCTCTCTGGAAAAATGTCTATTCAAGTCCTCTACCCAGTTTTTTCATCAAGTTGTTTATTTGTTTGATATTAAGTTGTGTAAGTTCTTTATGTATTTTGTATATTAACCCCTCTCAGATGTATGATTTGCAGATATCTTGTCCCATTCAGTAGGTTGACTTTTCATTTTGTTGATGGTTTTCTTTCATCATGGTACAAAAGCTTTTTAGTTTAATGTAATCCCATTTGTTTATTTTTGCTTTTGTTGCCCTTGCTTGAGGAGACTGGTCCAAAGAGATATTGCTAAGACTGATGTCAAATAGCTGACTGCTTATATTTTCTTCTAGGAGTTTTCTGGTTTCAACTCTTATATTCAAGTCTTTAACCCATTTTGAATTTATTTTTGTATATGGTGTAAGATAGTGGTCCAATTTCATTCCTTTTCATGTAGCTGTCCAGTTTTCCCAACACCATTTATTGAAGAGACCATCTTTTCCCCATTGTACATTCTTGCCTCCTTTGTCATAGATTAATTGATCATATATACATGGGTTTATTTCTGGACTCTCTATTCTATTCCATTGATCTATGTGTCTGCTTTAGTGCCAGTACAATATTGTTTTGCTTACTATATCTTTGTAATATAGTTTGAAATCAGGCAGTGTGATACCTCCAGCTTTGTTCTTCTTTCTCAAGATTGCTTCGTTATTTGGGGTCTTTTGTGGTTCCACACAAATTTTAGGATTCTTTGTTCTAGTTTTATGAAAATGCCACTGGTATTTTGATAGAGATTGCATTGAAGCTGTAGATTGCTTTGGATAGTATGGATATTTTTAACAATATTAATTCTTCTAAGCCATGAGCGCAGTATATCTTTCCATTTATTTGTGTCTTCTTCAATTTCTTTCATCACTGTCTTATAGTTTTCAGAGTATGAGTCTTTCATCTCCTTCTTTAGATTTATTTCTAGGTATTTTATTCTTTTTGTTGCAATTGTAAATGAGATTGTTTTCTTAATTTCTCTTTCTGTTAGCTCATTGTTGGTGTAGGGAAATTCAACCAATTTCTGTGACTTATTTTTTTATTCTGCAACTTTACTGAATTCATTTATTGGTTCTAACATTTTTTTTCTTTTAGCAAGATTAGCCCTGAGCTAACATCTGCCACCAATCCTCTTCTTTGTGCTGAGAAAGATTCGCCCTGAGCTAACATCTGTGCCCATCTTCCTCTATTTTATATGTGGGATGCCTGCCATAGCATGGCCTGACAAGCGATGTGTAGGTCTGTACCTGGGGTCTGAACCAGTGAACCCTGGGCCACCAAAGCAGAATGTGCAAACTTAACTACTATGCCACTGGGCTGGCCCAACTTCTAATAGTCTTTTGGTTGAGATTTTAGCATTTTTATATATAGTATCATATCATCTGTAAATAGTGACAATTTTACTTCTTCCTTTCCAATTCGGATGCCTTTTTTTTTTCTTTCCTAATTCCTGTGGTTAGGACTTCCAATAGTATGTTGAATAAAAATCATGAGAGTGGGCATTCCTGTCTTGTTCCTGATCTTATGGGAAAAGCTTTCAAATTTTCACCATTTAGTATAATATTAGCTGTGGGTTTGTCATATATGGCCTTTATTATGTTGAGGTACATTACTTCTATACGCACTTTGTTGAGAGTTTTTATCATAAATGGATGGTGAATTTTGTCAAATGCTTTCTGTGTATCTATTGAGATGATTATGTAAATTTTATGCATTGTTTTGTTAATGTGGTGTATCACATTGATTGATTTGCAGATGTTGAACCACCCTTGCATCCCCAGAATAATCCCACTTGATCATGGTGTGTGATCCTTTAGTGTATTATTTAATTCTGTTTGCTAATATTTTGTTTAGGATTTTTACATCTATGTTTATCAGCAATATTGACCTGTAATTTTCTTTTTTTGTGGTGTCTTTGGTTTTGGTATCAGGATAGTACTGGTCTCATAAAATGAGTTTGGAAGTGTTCCTTCCTCTTCAATTGTTTGGAATAAATTGAGACAGATTGATTTAAGTTTTCTTTAAATGTTTGGTAGAATTCACCTTTGAAGCTGTCCTGGGCTATTGCTTTTAGGGAGTTTTTAAATTACTGATTCAATTTCATTACTTTGATTGGTCTGTTCAGATTTTCCATTTCTTCCTGGAAGAAGTCTTGGAAGGTTGTGTGTTTCTAGGAATTTACCCATTTCTAGGTTTTCCAATTTATTGGCATATAATTGTTCATACTAATCTCTTATGATCCCTTGGATTTCTGTGTTAGTGTAACTTCTTATTCATATCTTATTTTATTTATTTGGGCCTTCTCTCTTTTTTCTTGATGAGTCTAGCTAAATGTTAATCAATTTTGTTTATATTTTCAAAAAATGAGCTGTTAGTTTCATTGATCTTTTAAATTTTTTTTCTTAGCCTCTATTTCATGTATTTCCACTCTGATCTTCATTATTTCTTTTCTTCTACTAACTTTGGGCTTGTTTGTTCTTCTTTTTCTAGTTCTTTTAGGTGTAAAGTGAGATTGTTTATTTGAGATTTTTCTTGTTTCTTGAAGTAGGCCTGTACTGCTATGAACTTCCCGCTTAGGATTGCTTTTGCTGCATTCTATAGATTTTGGAAAGTTGTGCTTCTATTTTTATTTGCCTTAAGGTAGTTTCTGATTTTCATTTTGATTTCTTCATTGACCCATTTGTTGTTAAGTAGCATTTATTTTTCTTCCAGTTTTCTTCTTGTAATTGATTTTTAGTTTAATACCATTGTGGTCAGAAAAGATGCTTAATATGATGTCATTCTTCTTAAGTTTATTAAGACTGGTTTTATGGCCTAACGTGGTGTATCCTGGAGAATGTTCCGTGTGCACTGGAAAATAATGTGTATTTGACAGTTTTTGGATAGAATGCTCTATATATATCTATAAAGTCCATCTTGTCTAATGTGTTATTTAAAGCCAATGTTTCCTTATTGATTTTCTGTTTGGATGATCCCTCCATTTATGTAAGTGAGGTATTAAAGTCTCTGACTATTATTGTATTACTATCAATTTCTCCCTTTATGTTTGTTAATATTTGCTTTATATATTTAGGTACTCCTATGTTAGGTGCATAAGTATTATGAATTTCATATCTTCTTTTTGGATTGACCCCTTTATCATTATGTAATGCCTTTCTTGTCTTTTGTTGCAGTCTTTGTTTTAAAGTCTATTTTGTCTGATATGAGTGTTGCTACCAGTCATCTTCTCATTTTCATTTGTATGGAATATCTTTTTCCATCCTTTCACTTTCAGTTTGTGTGTCTTTAGATCTGAAGTGCATCTCTTATAGGCAACATATAGATGGATCTTGTTTTTTTCATCCATTCAGCCACCCTATATCTTTTCTTTGGAGTGTTTAGTTCATTTACATTTAAAGTAATTATTGATAGATATGTACTTACTGTCATTTTGTTAGTTTTTTTCTGGTTGTTTTTGTAGTTCTCTGTTTCTTTCTTCTTCTGTTGGTCTCTTCACTTGTGGTTTGGTGGTTTTCTTCAGTGTTATGTTTGGGTTCCTTTCTTTTTATTTTTTGTGTATCTATTGTAGGTTTTTGGCTTGTGGTTACAATGAGATTCATATATATCAACCTATGTATATAGCAGTCTATTTTTAAGGCAATAGACTCTTAAGTTCAAATGGCTTCTAAAAGCCCTACATTTTTACTTCCCTCCCACACGCCTTTTATGTTTTGTTGTTGTTTTAAAGATTGGCACCTGAGCTAACATCTGTTGCCAGTCTTCTTTTTTATCTCTTCTTCTCACCAAAGCCCCCCCCCCCCCCCCCAACACCCAGTACACAGTTGTGTGTCCTTCTAGCTCTGCTATGTGGGATGCCACCTCAGGATGGCTTGATGAGCAGTGCTAGGTCCACACCCAGGATCCGAACTGGTGAAACCCTGGGCTGCTGAAGCATAGTGTGCAAACTTAACCACTCAGCCACAGGGCCAGCCCCACATTTTATGGTTTTGATGTCATATTTTACATCTTTTTATTTTGTATATCCCTTAACTAGTTATTGTAGTTATAGCTGATTTTACTACTTTTGTTTTTTAACCTTCATACTAGCTTTTTAAGTGACTGATCCATTCCCTTACTGAATATTTGCCTTTACCAGTGAGATTTTTTTGGTCATACATTTTTGTATTTCTAGTTATGGCCTTTTCTTTTCCACTTAAGGAAGACCTTCTAAAATTTCTTATAAGGTCAGTTGAGTGGTGATGAACTCCATTAGTCTTTGCTTGTCTGGGAAAATCTCCTTCAATTCTGAATGATACCCTTGCTTGGTAGGATTTTCTTGGTTGTAAGTTTTTTTCTTTCAGCACTTTAAATATATCATGCCAACCCCTCACCACCACCTGCAAAGTTTCTTCTGAAAAATCAGCTGATGGTCTCATGGGTGTCCCCTTGTATGTGATTTGTTTTTCTCTTACTGCTTTTATGATTATCTCTTTATTTTTTACTTTTGTCACTTTAATTATAATATGTCTTGGTGTAGTTCTCTTTGGGTTCATCTTCTTTGGGACTCCGTGCTTCTTGCACCTGGATATCTGTTTCCTTCCTCAGGTTAGGGAAGTTCTCAGCCATTATTTCTTCAAATAAATTTTCTGCCGCTTTCTTTCTCTCTTCTACTTCTGGGACACCTATAATGTGAATGTTACTATGCTTGATGTTCTCCCAGATATTCTTTAAAATATCCTCATGTTTTTTACATTTTTTTTCTTTTTGCTGTTTTGATTGGGTGATTTCTGCTATTTTGTCTTCCAGATCACTGATCCATTCTTCTGTATTGTCAAATCTGCTGTTGATTCCCTCTAGCATATTTTTCATTTCAGTTATTGTATTCCTCAGCTCTGATTGTTTCCTTTTTATATTTTCTAACTCTTTGTTGAAGTTCTTACTGTGTTCCTCCATTCTTTTCCCAAGTTCAGTGAGCCTGTTTATAACCATTACTTTGAATTCTTTATCAGGTAAATTACTTATCGCCATTTCATTAAGGCTTTTTCCTGGGTTTTATTTTGTGCTTTTGTTTGGAACATATTCCTCTGCCTCCTCATTTTGTTTGACTTTCTGCATTTGTTTTTTTGAATCAGGTGAAACAGCTACCTCTCACAGTTTTGAAGGAATGGCCTTGTGTAGGAGCATCCTTTATATATACTGTGTGTGCCAAGTGTTTGGCAGGCTGGCTGGAGCCGGAGTGGGCCAGGGGTCTGGGGTGTACTAGGGCAGCCTTAGCAGGCTGGCTAGAGTGTCTTGACTGTGTTCACACCTACACTATCAAGGTGGAGGGGGAATGCAAAAAATAGTGCTCACTGGTGCCTCCAACCCTGGAGAGAGTTCTAGAAGTTCCCTGCTCACTTGGCAGATGCTCTAGGGTTAGTAAATGGTTTTCCTTCTCACATAATTTAGATGCCCTTTAAACTGATATTTTTTCATGGTGTCCCAGGGCAGGAAGCCTGTGCATGGGCCCCTCACAGTGATAACCTTACCTGCTGTAGGTCACCACATTGGGGTGGGATTGTGGTTAGTACCAGGTCTTTGTTTCTTCTACCCATCTCTCTGTGGTCCCTCTATCATTTGTTGTGCAGAAGCTGTTCAATCAGCCCTCTCTTCTTCTTCAGGAGGAATTACTTTATATATAGATTTAGATTCAGTGTATCCATGGGAGGAGGTGAGTTCAGGGTCTTCCTACTCTGCCATCTTGGAGTTAATCTCCCCAAATCCTTTAAATTCAATCTTGGCAATGTCTCTCACATCCATGTTTTTTTCTTTCTACCTTCAGCATGACCAACTTAATTCAGACTCTTGCAGTCTCATACCTGAACTAATTGCAGCAACCTTTAGCTGATCACATCTCTCTCTATCCTTCCTGCTCTATCTTTTACATTTCTACCAATATTGTTACTAAAATACTGTTTTCATAGTGTCGTCCCTATTATCAAAATCTAATCATCAAATAGAATGAAGTGCCAACACTTTAGCCTGGCATTCAGCACACTTCATGGTAAATTATGAATCTACCATTTCTGACATTAATCCTGCAGCCTCTCTAGGATCCCTGCTTTTTAAGTAAACTAATCCAAGAACTGTCTCTGAATGCATATTGAACCATCTTGACATTACACTTTTGTTTCTACATTTGACTTTCCCCCCGCCCAAAAGTTTTCCTTGTTCTTTGTCTCTATAAATACTATCAGTAAAAAAAAGAATCCAGTTCATATTCCTTATCTATTTTGGAGTCCTCTGTAATGATCCAAGTTATAAGTTGTCATTCCTTCCCAAATTCCATTTTTTAATATATGAAACTCTTTTGTCTAATATTAATTGCTTTTTCATATGTGTAGAATATCTCTACCAACTTATTTGCTTTTCTCCCAGTCTTTGCATTTCTTTCTGTCCTCCTTAGTGCCTGCCTAGTGTTCTTTTCAAAATATGTGTATTGACTGATTTTTTTCCTATTATAGTAGTTTTGTGATTATATGTAGTTTCCTCAGGCAGGAAGCCTAAGTTTGGATATAGATACCACATCTATATATTGATCTTATTACATATATTCACTGATATATCTATAAATACCTATGTATCAAGGAAATTCCTTTAAATGAATAAGAATGCCAATAGCTATGAAGTCTGCCTTTTCAGGAAATTTTCTTGACTCTTTACTTTTCACATTTCATTCCTGAGATATTCGGAAAAATCCCTAACCCTGAGATTCTTTTCCATGTTATTTCTAATAATGCTTGGATTTGTTGATCTTTATAGCCTACTCTTAATTACATTAAGATATTTACAGTTGGTGGCATGCTCATCATGACAAATTGGTTTTTTGCTTTATCATTTCTATACAAAGCTTTATTTCTGAACTGTTTGATTATTGTAACTTTATATGTTTTGTAAAAAGTATGTCTTTGTTCAAGTAAAAATTGTGCTATGGGGTTGATCCAGCATATGGTATTGATCATTTTATACTGAGATTTTCCCACTTGGTTATATCCTGCTGGGAGTATTTCGGTTAAAGATTGCAGAGGGAGAGCATAGATGTTGCAAAGGGAGAGTACAGGTATGCTGAGGACTTTTTCTTTACACTTGACTTTGCTTTCCTTTCTCCTCTTTAAATTGCATGCTAATTTTCACGTGTCAAAATATATGTAGGTGCTCCTAGGTTGGGCTCTGGCCTTTGAACTCTGACTGCTCTGGGTTTAATAACTCTATCTGCTGCTTACTAGCTGTTCCATTTTGGGCAAGTTACTATATATCTCTGTGCCTCAGTTGTCTTGTTTACAATATGGAGATCTAGGACTCTCAGGGAAGTTTTGAGCATTAAGCAAGATATTACTTGTAAAGTAGTTAGCAAGGCCTGGTCATATAGTAATTAGTTAATAAACTTTAGCTAATAATCTTAGCACACTCCTAACTTAGACAACTTTAGTTAGATCATTATATTTATTCCACCAAAATGAAAACACAAAGAAGTCTTAAAAATACTGTTGTTTACAGCGTGAGGGAGATGTCAGCTTTCCATTTCCAGAGAGCTGTGCGAATAGAGGAGCTACTTACATCCCTGAAGGGAGTTTAAGTGCAAGTTTCTTAGACTGTGTGAGATGGACCTAGTGTCCTCTTAAGGCCCTTTCTAGTCCTTAAAAAAAGAGAAATTAGATGTTTATTAAATAAAGTGAATGTAGATGAGTACATTGGCTATCTTTGATACTCTTCAAAATGGGCACTTTAGGATTATTTTGAATACTTTAGAGTAAACAGCTTACTATTTTAATACTGCCCTTGAAATGTACATGGCTTACTAAGTTGAAAAAACGTCTAAAGTTTTCTAGGTTAAGTATTAAAATTATTGGAATTATTCTTTAAAATGCTTTATATATGCATATGTAATATGAATATATGTGTGCATATATATGAATGTGTGTATATAGATTTGGTAATGACCATTTTATTAGGCCAATAACTTAAGAGTATTTGATAATACTTCATCCATACATATTTCAAAGGTGTATAAATTATATACATTTTTATTTTAACCTTATAAATATTATTCACAAGTTAAACCACTAAAATGAAGAATTCATATTAATAGCCTTTTATTAGAGCTTGAACATTATTTTTTAAATATTTATTTCTTAAAAACAAAGTATTGGCAATAACCGTAGTTGTCACTATAGGAAAAGAAACCAGCCATTCAGAATGATACTTTTTTCCCCTAGGAAATTTTACAACATTGTAAGAGAAATTATAGACTAATTTGTTGAAGCTTAATGGGTCCATCTCCCTGCTTTGAGAAAAGCACTCCTCATTTAAATCAACCTCTTAACTCTGCCTGAAACATCTTTGGAGTAGGAGATTTGTGGTCTTTCTGGGAAAGTATTTCTATTTTTTATAAACCTAAAAGTCAAGAAGTTCTTTTGTAAGTACGATCAAAATTCCATCTTCTACATTTTGAATCACTTATTTTTACTCAGTGTCCAGAAAAATCAATCATCTGATTACATATTTTATCACCCAAAATTTTATTAATTACCTAAATAATTTTTCTATTTATGAAATAGAAATAAAAATATCCGCTTTATAAAACTGATGGTGAACATGAAAGAAAGCATTATAGACATTCCTTTATTTGTTTATTAAATAGATTTAGTTGAGCATCTGCTATGTACTACGCATGGTAGTTACAAGACAGACAATGTCTTTGCCCTGATGGTGCTTACAGTCTAGCAAATTTATACAGATTTCCACACATTGTAAAGCTTGAATTACTATGAGTAAGAAGTATAAATATTATTACTTTCTTTGGCCTAATAGATTGTGATGAAGCCCTTTAGCTTTCTCTTTACTAGAATATAATAATAGATATTATCAGCTATTTTCCACCTAGCATCTATTTACTCTTTTGGTAATAGCTCCCTGATAATCCTCTAGGATGTGGCTCCATTTCACTTTCAGTTCATGTAGTTTGAGTGACACTGATTCCTCTTCAGCCTACAAAGTTAAGTGTGAGAACTCAGGTCTGGTTAATTATGATTTTATATTCTTAGGTCTACACTGTCATCACATACCAGACCCTCCGTGATCTTTTCCTGCTTCCCACTTGGACCTAATCTCTCGCTGCTACCTACCTCATACTACACATATATACATGTTGGTGTTTATTGTTTCCGTGGTTTTTGCTTATATTTATCTTTCTACCTAGAATGTCCTTCTCCAGCCTCTTCCTTTGTCAATTCTATCCATCCTTTTAGACCTAGGTAGGCAGCTTTCCTCTAAAAGGCTTTCCTGCCCCCTAGTTAGGTAAGATGTCTCTTTTGAGAGTTTCCTTAGTCTTTGGACAGTTCTCTACGCAATTATGTGTTGTTTTCATAATATTCTATCCATGTCTATATTCTCCACTTAGGTGGTACACTTTTGGATATCTGAATTTGCATCCTTATGTATTTCCAGCACCTTGTTTTATGTCTGGGACCCTGGTTGCTTGATATAGGTTTGTTGACTGAAAGCCCTTAAAAACATGATGGCAGAAACCTATCTTTCTGTACAGGCCTTTGTTGAATTTTATAGTCCTGAAGAAGAGTAGTTCAAATGACTATGTGCTGATTCATTCCAACATCCCCACCCTTTGTGTCTCTGAGAGGAGAACTGCATTCATTAGTTTCCTCAGGTTTGCCTTAGGAAATAATATCCAGACTTCATTCAATGACTATTTATTGAACTATGAAGGTTCCCTTGATCATGCAATCTTGCTGTGTTCTTTTTCTCCTCCAGCATTTACAGCCTGGGCTATTAATCATATACTATCTTGTGGGATTCCTTTTTTGTAATGCATTTTTGTGTAGTACTTAGTCTATTATTTGATATTTTACATGCTTACATGTGAATAGGAATATTCATTCATTAGCATATTTATTTTTTATTTATTATAATGTTTTTTGTGAATACCTTATAATTCACATCATTTTTCTTTTTGCACAATATAGCAGTTTGGGTTCTATTTATGCTAGCAACAGAAACTGGTGGATTTAAGGACAAACACAACTTACTGGAAGGCTATCAGAGAACTCAATGTATTGGTGGGGGGCCTGGAGAACCAGGCTTGGAACAGAAGAGAAGCAGTCCCAGAAGTTGTCTGTGGTAGAAGACTGTAGGACAGTGTTGCACAGGAACCATCACTGGTAATAATGAACTCTCCTTCTTTCCTCCATCCACTCTTACCCTGACAAGACTCAGTGCTCTGGGAGAACATGGCCAAATTCAGGTCATGTGCTTGCTCCTCAGCTGTCTAGAATTATGAGTGGGAGAAAATGAAAGTAAAAGCCTCCAGGATTACTTGGGCTTTTAGTAGATACCAGGATTTATAAAGGTAGTTGGGGAATTCTCAGGAAAGGAATGGATCCTGGGTAGTTAAAAAAATGATAAATAAGTATTAGCACTTATAATTAGTTGTTCACACAGACTTGCGATCAAATCCTAGCATTGACAACGACTAACTGAACGGCCTTATACAAATTTCTTCATCTCTGTGGGTGTCAATTTTTCTCCTCTATAAAATGGAGACACCAGTATTTAGTGTTACATGATGGTTTAAGTATTAAACTAAATAAGGTGTCATATGAAAGGTGCCTATTACAGTGTCTATCCCATAGTAGGTGCTCAATAAATGATAGCTATTATTGATTGATCTATGTGCACATAGTATGAGGCTATTCTATGTAGTGAGGGAAGGAAGTAGCAATTATTGTCTCCACCCTTGAACAGTTTGTAGTTTAATCAGAGAGAAAAGCAAACATGTGATTTAATTTAATCCTCACAACTACCTTGTGAATTAGGCAGAGGCATTTTTATCATCTCTATTTTCCATATGAGAAATCAGAGATTTGGAAAAGTTAAGCAACTTGACAGTGGTCACACAGCTTAAGTGGCAGAGCTGAGGCTGTGGCCAAGTTTTCCTGGATCCAATCCTTTTTACATTTTAGGAGAAAAGTATAGCTAAGTTCAGGATAGAGTTACTCAATTCAGTTACAATCAGAAAATTTTATTGAATTCCTACTATGACAATCTGATATGCTAGGTGCTATGGGGGAAAATAAATATAATTCATATGTAGTCCCTGGTCTCAAGAGGGTTACAATCTAGGAAGAAAGATGGACATATATGCAACTTACTGAAAGACAAGGTAATATGTGATAAATGCTGTGTTTTTCATTTAGTTCTTTTAATAAACATTCATTGAATGTGTCTGGCTCTGTATTAGGTCTAAGGATTCAGTGGTAAAAGAATAAGCAACCTGTTCTCAAGGGCTTAAATTTTGTTGGAAAGAGACAGGAAACACAAAGCAAATATATACACGTAAGATAATTTTAGCTATTGATAGCAATGCATGCTAGAAAGAAAATGCAGAGTTTTGTGACACTGAGTTGATGTGGGCTAATTTCAATGAATAGTGCTTCTGAGGGCCTGAAGAAGTCAGTCATGTTAAGACATGTGAGAAGAGTATTTCAGGCAGAGGGAATGAGAAGTGCAAAGATGATGAGGTGGGGATGAACTTGGAGTTTTCAAGAATGAAAATAAGACTGTGTGGCAGGAGCATAGAGAGAAGGGAGGATGCAGCAGAGTAACATGAGATCTGGAGACGTAGATAGGAACCAAAAACAATGCAGAGCCTTGTACATCATGCTTAGAGTGTCTAGTTTATTATTCTGAGTTTAGTGGAAGCCCCTAAAGATTTAAGCAGGGAAGTGATATTGTTTAATTTGTTTTATAAAAAGATCACACTGCCTACTGTGAAGAAATATGTTCACCAAGGCACTGAGAAGAGAAAGAGTGATATTACTTCAAAAAAAAGTCTGGGAAGGCATCAAGAAGGAGAGAGTGCTCTGACAAGTGAGATGGGTGGGTTAGGCATTCCAGGAAAATGGGAACCATCATCATAGGAAGAGAGTTTAGGAAATATGAAGCATATTTGGGCAAGAGTGAGTTTTCCAGTGTGGCTGAAGCATCCAACATGTGGTGAGGTTAGAATGAGATGGGACTAGAGCTGAAGGTGGGTGCCAGGCTGTGTCTTGACTACATTCTGTAGGCAACTCAAAACCATTCTGTGTTTTAAAAGATAATGCTGAGACTGTGTCTGTGAAGGATATTAGAGGCGGCAAGAAGATTATTCACGAGGTTTCTGCAATAGGTCATTTGAGAGGTGGCAAGGGCCAGACAGTGAGAATGGAAAGGAGGAGACAGAGGCAAGAGCTACTGACATGAAGAGCTGACAGCACTTGGTGATGAATTGGATATAAGTGGTAAGGGGGAGGGAGAATATAAAGACAGATATAAGGCAAGTTGGGAATGCCCTTTTCTGTGAGAGGAAGGTTGGAAGATAGGGTGGAGATTTCAGTTTGAACAAGCTGAGCATAAGGTTTTGGCTGGACTTCACATGATGATGCAAGAGAGACAGAAGGAAAAGTAGGGCTGGAGCTCAGGAATTTGGCCTTTAAGAGCATACTTATTCCAACTAATTTCTTATAATCTGTGAAAAGTTCAGTGAATTTTTAGATATTTTCTATTTTCAAGAAGACAAGTTGCACAAGCATGTTTCAGAACCAACTGACATTTTCTACCAAAGGAAAAGGTTTTCTTCAAAAAACAGGATGTTCAGTAAAGAGGAAGCTGGTTGATGATTTCTACTTCCTTTTCCTACTTTGGAAGCTGTTCAGGCCTGAGGAATAACGTTAGTGAAGATTATAAGAGAGCCTTAGTGTCATAAGGAAAAAGATCTTGTTAAAATAATCTGTAGTTGGTAATGAAGAGATAGACTATCTCTTGTATCCCCAAAGGAGGTAAGAGGAGACAGTAGGAGAAAACAATATTTTTCCTAGAATTTATGTTTGATTATTTTGATAATTCTAGCAAAATATCACACACAAAAAAAACTAGGTCTATGGGCAATATAAAGGCTAAATGAGAAAAAAACAGATATCAATAAGAGAGAAGGACACTCTTTTTATGAGCACTTAAAAAGTTTGAATTTCAAGTAAACAGCTCTCTGTAGTGCTAAGTTGAACAAAATAAAAAACAAAATGGAAGGTTTATGTCTAGTACTAATCACAGTGTGAGTAAAAGCCTTGTTCTGTTTTTTTTTTTTTTTTCTCTTTGCTTGCTTAATCAAGAAGGAATCACACTGCTGGGCCTCAAAAGGTGTCTCCTACATAAAGCCTCTTCTCCAAGCTCAGGAGACATAGCTGACCCATCCAATACATAGATATAACCACAGAGAAAGAGGGAAAATGAAGAGGCAAAGGAATACATTCCAAGCAAGGAAACAGGAAAACACCCCAGGAAAAGTACTAAATTAAACAGAAACAATCTACCTGACA